>NW_027502726.1:0-44121 GCF_021521415.1 Bidens hawaiensis | reverse complement strand
GTCCTCGCCCCCTTTTCGCCCCAATTATCGCGTGGGGGTGGGGGGTGGGGGGGTGTTCTAAGCCCTTCCTCGCCCCATTTCGCCCCCAACCTTCGCCCACTACGTTTGGCTTTTAAAGGTTTTCCTTTACTTGGAATTTAGGGTTCAAGTCATGTTTCATGTTTGGAACATATGTGTAGATTAATGTGGTGAATACCATATTGTAGCATGTCACTGGTTAATTAGAGTGCATTGACCAGTCATGATGATTGATACAAGATTATAAAGGATTCCAAAATTTAACAAAAAATCGAGTCTTCAAAAGGTTCATTCCCTACCATATAGCTAGGGTCATAGGGTGAGTCCATTAAGCCGTTTAACAAAAGTAAGGTCCCAAAAACTTTAGGATAGCTACTTGCCCACTTTTTTCTTTTTAAAAAAATCGTTCATTGTATCAGCCCAAATTTATACAGGGTGGTACTATTATGACCATGAAGTTTGGAACATGTGAGTAATTGGCAATGGACCGCTTCAAGCATCAATAGATTTATAATGCACACACTACACCATCCTCTCTCATAGCGACGCGTAAAGTGAAACAACAACGACAACATAACATTTTCTTATTTGTTTTCACACTATCATTAGCTTAATACCTAATAGTAACACACTTCCTATTTAGCTGATGTTTCATCCGCCAACGATTCTTGATTTCTACAAAACTCGAAGGCATATCAACGAAACTTGAAAAGCATATTATATGTATTAATATAATTTGTATTTATCAACTTATCAGTACCTTCTTGTATTCGTATTTGTATTATAAAACCGATCCGTTTTGCTTGCTTTTCGGATCTTATAGTATTAATAAAATAATGAATTATATGTTTGTAATCATATTTCGTACTTGTCATTTTGTTCCAAAGATTTTAATAGTGTTTAAAACACTTATTTTATGCTCAAAACGACCTAAAACAAACTAAAACTGCCAGATGCAACGTGTGGTCGAGACTCGACTCATAATTATTTCAAGAACCCTCCAATCATGTTTTTATCCCCATAAACAATTTATTTAATTCAAAAACCATTAAAACAAAATAATTAAAGTGCACTGGTTTATCCACTAGACATATTCGTGCTCTTTCTCAAACCCTAATCATTCCTCATAAATACCCCCACTTAGCCATTTTACATGCTCATCTTCACCTTATTCTTCCAAATTGTTTGACCTTGCAAGTTGTTTTAGCTAATTTTGCTTAAGTTTGAACTTAAAGTCAACGTAACCGAATATTGCATTTCAATCCATTTAGTCATTTATTCTAAAGTTATTTTATCTCAAATAAACCATTTCCATCTTTATTAAAGTTTTTGAACATTCAAACACGTATTTATGCATTTTAGGTCCGTTTGGTCGTTTTCAGGGAAATTTTACTTGTTTAACCTTCTATTTGCGTTTGGATTTGGAAATTGTACTTTATTTTATTTATATGGTTT
This sequence comes from Bidens hawaiensis, assembly GCF_021521415.1. Taxonomy (NCBI): domain Eukaryota; kingdom Viridiplantae; phylum Streptophyta; class Magnoliopsida; order Asterales; family Asteraceae; genus Bidens; species Bidens hawaiensis. Next base: position 42,648 of record NW_027502726.1, on the reverse strand, counting down.
TGAACATGTGGTAACCATCCTCGGTCCCATGCCGAGTCAAGGACTAAACCAAAACCGAACACTCGTTTAAGTATTTTAATTAACGTTGAGCAACCGAGTTGCATGAAACACTTTAGGTCTGAGTTTTCTTTGTATTTTAGTTCTTATATGGTTGATATGGAAGTTAGAACAAATCATGGCTTGAACCAAGTTTTGGATCAAAACCGAGTAAAATCGAACACTCGTCTTAACGAGTTAGTCAACGTTCAAAACCATCAAAAGTTCAACTTATCTTTTTAGTTATGTTTTATTTATATTACTCATATTACTTATGATTGTGGAAGTGTTGGACAAATCTTGGTCTGAACTAAGTTTTAGATAAAAACTGAGTAAAATGGAGTCGTTTTAACAAGCTAGTCATCGTTCAAGCCACTAAAAATCATCCTAAGTTCTTAGATTATGTTTCATTTGGGTTATATATATATATATATATATATAATATTATATATATATATATATATATATTATGGATTATGGTGTGTTGGAACCAAACTTGGTCTATACCAAGATCGGGCTGATTTACACCAAACACTCGATTTAAACCCGAGTTTGGGACTTTAAGAAATAAAAATTTTCAATTTTTTTAAGTCACTGATTTTATTGAAGTAGTTCATGTATTTGAATATTATAATAAGTTGGATTTGGTACTCTTACAACTCCCGAACTGGACTAAACCGAACAAACCATTAAAAGTCAGATCTTAATGGTTACATTAGCGGGATTGTGAGACTTGCACTAAACCAACTCCCCTATGTAAAACTAAACATCAAATACCTGGTTCATGTGAATCTTATATCATTTTATTCTTACTTTATTTAACCGCATTTTGTAAAATATAACTTAAATTTTCCTGAAACCCAAGCCTCGTTTTATGAACTATAATACCATTTATATTCCATCCTCAAAGACTCAATATTAATTCAAAGTTTTTCAATCTAGGACACGCACCTTAAATCGAACCGGCGGGCTCGCTTACTTGAGGATTTAATCTAAGTTTTTCTTCATCAACGTCATCTTTTCCAAGTGAGTAATTTCATTCTCGTTTTCTCTTTTATAGTTTAGATATTTACTCAAACAAAAATGATTTAAGACTTAGATCATCAAACCACAAACTCTAGGTTATGTGTTGCTTAGAATAATTGTCTGATTGTGTATTATATGTCTCATATGATTAGTTGTTAAATGTTTATTGCTTTGTTGGTTGGCGTAATCCTCACCCTCAATAAGTATGATCATACGCTCATCCTTATAATTTGGTAGTTTTACCTATCAGAAAGGAGTCTCATTTACTTATGATTTATATACCTCAATTGTCGCTTTTATTTACGGTTTCATATATGAGTTGTGGATTTTTGTCTCATATTATATATATATATATATATATAATCATGGAATTTCCCATCAACATACGTGTTGACAAAATATATTTTATGCACTACTACATGTTTGATAACTGGTTAATTGAAGATTTAAAGACCTTATCTTATTTTAGACCGTCTAGGTTATTAGTTAAATAAATTATTTATTTTTCTTATACTTTGTTTTGTTTAAATGAACAAGTTGTGTTGCTATTTGTTGTTGAATTAAATGAATGAGTTTTTTTTAAATATTGTTACTTTAATAGTGTCATATGCATTAACAATCATAGTTGCCCCGACATGTTCCATCATTTTAGTCGGGGTAATATATATGGGTTTTGTTGTAACTTTAGTCCAATATGATCATAAATTCGGATAACCCCATGTTTAGTAAGTATTTATCTTAATAGAGACTTGGACATCGAATGTTTAAAATCATTGATTATAATAAAGTGCTAGGGATGTCGTAGTCAACATGCAAGTACATAGATTATAATTCCTAGATTATCCTTTTCTTCTTCTTATTTCATAAACGTTTCTCTCTATCTAAAGTCCTTAAAATGTTCTTTTGAAACATGTCGCACACGAAGGGTTTATATCAACTTGACGACCGATTTTCACGATGAATGCAAAGATGCCACGGGTTCTCTTTCATGGTGACGACGACAGTTTTGATGGTCATTGGTTTCAGGCCTAGCAAACGACTTCCACCGTTATCCACGTCGCTGGCGACAATTCGTGAAAAAAGTTTGAGTCGTGCTTGTTTAAATGTTTGTCGAAGAGGGCACAACTCAAGATTTGCAGCCCTAGAGTATTCTCAACGCATCCCCTAAATTTTTGTGAAAGGGTTTTGCAAATTAAAGGATAAAGTTATAAGTGGTTGTGATTGAATGAGAGAAAAAAGTTAATGAATTTTTTTTTTTGTATATTTTGGGATAGTTTGTTTGCTCCGTTTATTTTAAGTATGTGTTTAACAAGACATGGAGAAATGTAGTGATATATAATGTAATTATAAAGATTGGGATGTGTATGGGCTCGGAATACTCTTACGAGCCGCCAAAGCAGATTTAAAATGGCTTTCGCAGGAAAAACAAGGTCTGTTTCTCAAGCTCTGTTTCTAACCTCCAATTACTTTTGAATTACGACGGCAAAAGTACCAATGATCTCTCAAACACAATACACAAATTTTCACATATCTCCCAATGTAAAGACGGCCTATTTTCAAAACTATACGTCGGCGACAAGTGACTGAAACACGTCGCCGGCGATGGGAGCATGAGTGGCGGTACGTCGGCGACTATACAAACATGTGGGTAGCCTTACATAGGGATACCGCGTTTGAGCTTGAATCACGTCGGGATGCCTTGTTTTGCCACATGTTTCGGCTAGTTATCGGACCATCTAAATGTGACGTCCTATCTAAAAATAAGTCACCGCAAACGGGTTTGAAAAGGACGCTTCTGGAATTAGTTGTCACTCCCCAACCTACGGCGGAAATGCCGGGGCGTGAGCTGATTGCCCACAGCTCCCAAGATAGTATCATACAATATTGGAAATTTCAATATCTATTAAATAAAATTCAATTAAGATAAATTATTCAATACAATATCCAAAAACAAATAATTCACCAAGGAAAGATAAATCATAAAACAAATGTCTCGTTTAGTTCTCTATCTTGATTCTTAAGTTTTATTTCCAATCTTGAACTAACTTCACATCACACGATGACTTGCATATGCGTTAAAAATAAAGTAGTTTTGTCAACACAATGTTAAGTGAGTAGCACACCAGTTTTGATGTATATATATAATAGATAATAAATGTGCAACAAAGTCAAATGAGTTAAACAATTCAACCAATGAGTAAATAAATGAGCTGTCGAAAAGCACGAAGCTATTACGACTGTCGTAAGATCATACTATTCTGAGATTATGCTGGACCTTTCCGAATGCGGTTCACATAAAGCAAATAAACACGTAACAAGTAATGTACAAATCGTTAAACACAAGTGACAATAGTTGTAGGTTGTGTATTAAATAATAGGGAAATAAATATTAAACGCATATGTTCTCAAAACGGTAAAAATGAGTAAAATAGGGGAATGTGGTACTCAATGTGGTACTCGTCTTATCAGACGAGCAAATGGGAATAAATATGGTAAGACGATAAGATAACGTCACACTCGAGTTGTATCAATGAATGAATCCTAAGTATTAATGAAAACAGGAGAATACAATGAATCAAAATAATTGACAATATATTAATAATGACTCGAGATTGAGGGTTTTAAAATAAATTATTTTAAAGACTATTTTTATAATGATTGATAAAATATAATTACAAAATAAATTCTTTTTAATTATAAGCATTATTTTTATTTAAGGTTGTACTGCATAATATAAGTAAATGTTTATCATATAATTATCATGTAAAAATAATAAGATATATTTATAAAATTAAATGATAAGGTTATAAGTGGTTGTGATTGAATGAGAGAGAAAAATTAATGATTTTTTTTATAAATTTTGGGATAGTTTGTTTGCCCCGTTTCTTTTAAATATATGTTGAACAAGACAAAGAGAAATATACTGGCTTTTAGTGTAGTTATAGAGATTGGGATGGGGCGGGCTGGTAATATTCATATTAGCCGCCAAAGCATATCTATAATGGCTTTCGCAGGAAAAACATGGGTTGTTTCTCAAGCTCTATTTCTAACCTCCAACTACCCTTGAATTATAGGGGCAAAGGTACCAAAGATCTGTCAGAAACAAGACACAAATTTTCACATATCTCCCAAGGCAAATCAGGCGTATTTTCAAATCTCTGCGTCAGCAACATGTGACTGAAACACATCGTCGACAGGAGTATGAGTGGCAGTTTTAGGCGGCGATAAAAACATGTGGGTGGCCTTTACGTCGGTACACCGCGTTTGCGTTTGAATCACGTCGGGACATGTTGTTTCGTCACATGTTTCGGCTAGTTATTGAACCATCTAAACTTGTCATTCCACCTAAAAACAAGTCATCACCAACAGGTTTGAAAAAGATATTTCTGGAGTTAGTGACTTCCAATGAACATTTTATGGTTCAAATATGAAAATTTAGAAAAATTTCCTTTTTCAATGTCATGTGACGCAAAATGTTGCAATCACATTACATGTGAAATGTTCTTATTGGAATGAATTATTAAACATACAAAATCACAATAACTAGTTTTACAACATTAAAAGATATCGGGCTGTTTTTGTGATTAGTCCAAAGAATAGATGTTTGTTGGGTGATTTTGGTCCACCGAATAAGTCGTGAGTCGTAGACATATGCTTCCATTGGCTGCCAGATGTCCTGCCCATAGTGTTCTTTACTATTCCACGTTATCTGTTTTTTCTTTTTCTTTTTCAAAATTTGGATAGCCACAACATGTTGTTATTGTTAACAAGTAAACAACAATTTGATAACATATTAAACTTATCATGATGATGTATCACCTACGAGAAAATATTTGGGACATATTTGAGCATTTTACAAACCGTATATATAATTTTATTTCTTAAAACTTTTATGAAATACAAACACCATACTACTTAGATATAAACCTACCCATATATTTATTTGTGTTAAATTATAAACCTACATATTCTAGCATTGATTGGATGATAAAGACTCTGTACGTTTTTTAGTGGAAAGCCGTTCAAAAAGAAAAAAAAATATCAACATAATCTGGACACCCCCCTCAACTCTTCTCATGTTTCTTGCTAAGTAGTTTAACGCATATTTGTGAAATTAAGTAGTGTTTGATGACTTGATAAGAATTTGAAGAACCAATGATTTTGATTTTTGTATTTAATGAATTCAATGTTACAGAAGGATGATGCATGAGATTATTGAGAGAAAGGAGTTCCTAGAAAAGAAAATATTTTTTAATTGTTTTAATTTTCATTTTAAATATTATACACGAAATGATAAGATACGAACCCAAGAGTTGATGTATTACTTTATTTATCGGTAACTAATTTGGAAGTAAAATATGAACATTTAACTAATTTGAGTTTTATTTTTGAAGTTATAGTTTTGCTCGCTTCATGTTTTTTTTCTGAAGCTCAAATTCAGCTCATGATTCATGAGAAATTCTTTATGTTCAAATTCACCTAATTTATTATTTAGTTGCTATTTTTTTTTTTGAAACAAAAATTTCATTCAAAAAACGGAGAAGGCCTCAAAACAGACCAACCCACGACCACCACTTACAACATGTACAACGGGTATTTGACCCAGTCTTTCCAATCAATTCTATTACATTTCTTTCTATATTTTAACCATACGAACGCCAAGGACTTAACTATGGAAACAACCTCTACCACCTTCGGATCGGAGTCTTGAAACACGACCTTGTTCCTTTCTTTCCATAGAGCCCAAATAGTCACAATGAAAATACCACGAATACGCTTCTTCTTCGCAGCAGAGATATTTCTCAAGTTCGGCCAATGTAACACGTCTTCGAGAGAGCCAAAATTAGAAAGATTCAGTCTACTCCATAACCAAACTTTGATCCACACCTCAGACGCAAACCTGCAGTCAAAAAGAATATGACTAACCGTCTCGTCTTCCAATCTGCACATCGGACAATAGTAGCAAGGCAGCACGATCTTTCTTTTGCACAGCTCTACTCGCGTGGGGATCCTGCCTTTCACAATCCTCCAAACCAACATATTGACCTTAATCGGCACCCAATTAACCCAAGGAAAGCTTCTATCATTACTGCTATACAAACTCTGCTGCATTGATTCTTTAACAGCAGCAACAGAGAACTCCACCGGTTGGTTAAAATCCCAGAACCATCGATCTCTGCTGTCTTTAAAGCTAAAACGTCTTGCGTCTCCGAGATACCCGCCACAGTGTAAGCACCCGCAGACCAGTTTGCAGTCAAGATGTTTCGGGACCCATCAAAACAAACCCGGTTACTGGCGACGCACTCTTTATCCTTCTCCACTGAAAAAAGGGATGGCCATCTAAAGAGCAAATGAGTGTCTCCATACCATTTATCTTTCCAGAAACTGATGTTGTTTCCATTCCCCAGGTTGCACAAAAACATCTTATCTATACTGGACCCATTAATTCGGCACTTTTCTAGTAGATTTACAATAGCCTTCCATGCCCCTGGAAGCGCTTTTTTGACCGGGAGAAACGACCATCTACCACGACCTCCATGAATACTACACACCACCCTTTTCCAAAGCCCTTCACGATTAGTTTTGAACCTCCAAGCCCATTTGACCAGTAGCGCCAAATTAACTTCGAACAATTTTGTTATCCCCAACCCCCCGTATCTCTTTGGTCAAGAAACAACATCCTAGGAGACCCAATATATCCCTTTACCATCTTTGTTACCAACCACAAAAACTTTCGCATTAACCTCTCAATATCTTCAATCACCTCTTTCGGCGCTTTAAATAAAGAAAAGTAATAGACTGGAAGGCTCGCTAGAACCGATTTAATCAAGGTTAAGCGACCACCCATTGATAACAACTTCGCCTTCCAAGAAAGAAGTCTGCTTCTAACCGTCTCTAGGACCACGTCCCAATGAGCCGACCGATTCATATTAGCACCGATTTTAACCCCAAGATAAATGAAAGGGAACTCACCAACCTAAATATATATTATTTAGTTATAACAGTTATTACATGCTTTTAAATTGTAACTTTTAAATCTAAAATATATATTATTTAACCATTTTGTAAGAACTTGATGTATAATAACGGTTATTATATAAATATATTTAACCATTCTTGTGTTCGGGTGGACAGGGGGGAAACACGCCTGTGTGGATCTTACAGGAGTGTCTCCTCTTGTTGGGCTCAGGGACCATGGTTTGTTATGGGTCAGGCTGCGTTAAAGGCTGAATCGGGCAAAATTGTTAAACACGAGAAAGCTTGTTTAGATAATCAACATGTCTTTCTACCATTTGCCTTTGATACATTTGGTTTCCTGGCCCCAGAGGCTGTGAAATTTTTGAGCTGGGTTCAGCGCGTCGTACACGGAACCTCTTCAGCTTCTAGGTCTCAAAACTTCGTTTTTAGCAGAATTGGCTTTGTTATTCAAAAGGGGGTTGCGGAGCAGCTTGTTGCCCGTTTGCCTGCCACTCTATTGTAATCATTTTATAGTAAATTATAATAAAATAATAAAAAAAAACATAATCTATTAAATAAAATTCTATAAAGTATACTCTTGATATACCCGTTATTACTCAAGCTCGACAAGTGAAGCTCGAATAACACATTTATTAAAACAAACTTATTTTAAGTTGAAGCGTAGGCTCCATTCAAGCTTCATTCAATTAAAACATTATAACGAACTAATCTCGAGTAGCTAAACATAAACAAGATAAACGGATCAAGGACTGATAATGTCAACATTTAATAGAATAGGTCCTTTAAAAAGTAACAAAGTATAATTGTTAGGTGGTAACACTTGATTGCAACTGCAGGCCTTTTTGTAGTAACCCATTTTATTGGGCATCTTACAAAAAAATTAAAAAAAAACATATCTAGTAATGGGTCCCACAAATCCACACGTGTCAAGACAATGGTTAACCGGGCCCAGTGACTTTAGTAGTTGTGGTTGGCTTACTTTGCTTTTGTCTTGTCGTAACGCCGACAGCGGCGACGGTTTCCTTGTCAGGGTTCAGCTCCCTTTAGTCCTTTACTCTCCACAAGGTTAACGGCGCCGTTATCTATATTATTAGGATTTGACTTGAGGGTAATCATTCTTAACAAGCATGCATGTATCACAATTGTCAATAATTGCCGCTCCACGTTTCAAACTAAAATAAGAATGATATTCTCGAGTGTGGATGGCTGGCTGTATGCAGTGTTGAAAAACCCCGACTAAGCGTCGATAAATTCCCGATTAATCGTAGTTCCACTTCACTGATTAATTAGCCCTAATTTTGGGCTAATCGGTTAATATTAAGATTCGGCCAAAATTAGAATTAATCGGTTTTCTCTGATGAGGTTATGGCCAAAACAGGCGGTTTCCGGTGATATACCGGCCAAAATCAGCAGCATTCGGCGAGATCGCAGCAAAAAACAGAGGTTTCCTGCGAAATTTCAGCCAATTTCCGGCCAAAATATGTTTATGTATGTATAAAACTGAAAATTGCATATAAAAATATGTGATATATATATAAAACTGAAAATTGTACATTAAAGTCTAGTCCGATTAATCCCGATCAATCTCGATTAATTGATGGTCCACACCCAAAAGCCCAACTAGCGATTTTTACAACACTGCTAGTATGTTTTCTTTTTTAGCGACCGATTAATAAAGCTCAGGTACACCGGATCATCCGACGATAAAAGGCGACCTATACGTGTGTGGTGGTAGACAGTGTTGGGTGGCCAAGCCCACCATCTCTTGTTTCAGGGAAAAAATCCATGGCCCAAAGACCACTACGGTAAAACCTATTTGGGAACTTCAAATTGAATTCAAACTTAAGATCTTGTTATCTCTAACCCGAATATTTAATTCCCCTCCAATACTAGTTGCTAAAGCTCATTGACTTGATGTCAGTTTGCTACGTCCATGAAAATACAGGAACTAATATTAATATGAAATTCGTGAGATTTGGTTTTCTATAATATAAACTATGTTGTTACCCGGCGCGTTGGGCAGTTTTGCGTTGGTTACACCCGGACGTTGTTTCCGTAAGTTGACGCGAATTCGGTTCGTATCGGCTGCGTTCTTTATGGTATCAAAACTAAACCAAAGAAATACTTCCTCAAACTAACGTATTTAAAACAAATTAAAACGAAAAACCAAACTACCTTACTCTTTCATTGCTTGATTTAGTATGGAATCTATAAACACAAAAATTTATTTCAATTTAAAAAAACAAAAACAAAAAACAAAAAAAAATGACTTCAAGAAGGCTCTAACTCAGGAATTGCAAGTTGCAACAACAAAACAATACCACCACAGCTGCTTCCTTTCTCTTTTCTTTTTTTACTTTTATTACTTTCAAATGAACAAATACTAAAGGGGGCGGGGGGGCTCAATGAGGCTCGAAACCGGGACCTAGAACTTGAAACAACATAACAAAACTACCATACCAGCTTCTATTTTCAAAAGCTAAGTTAGTTTCAAATGATTAAATACCAAAATAATGTCGAAATATTAAAAGAAACTTAGTGGCTGTCACATGACAGTCACTAATGGGAACCCCCATCAATTTACGTAGCTTTAGGTTATGTTTTATATATAGTAAGATATATTAGGTTCAACATAATGGGTGGAACTTGTGTACGCGTTTAATTAAACGAGTGTATTCTTTTTTTTGAACCAAAAATTTCATTCAAAAAACGGAGAAGGCCTCAAAACAGACCAACACACGACCACCACTTACAACATGTACAACGGGTATTTCACCCAGTCTTTCCAATCAATCCTATTACATTTCTTTCTATATTTTAACCATACAAACGCCAAAGATTTAACTATGGAAACAACCTCTACCACCTTTGGATCGGAGTCTTGAAACACCACCTTGTTCCTTTCTTTCCATAGAGCCCATACAGTCACGATGAAAATACCACGAATACACTTCTTCTTCGCAGAAGAGATATTTCTCGAGTTCGGCCAATGTAACCCCTCTTAGAGAGAGCCAAAATCAGAAAGATTCAGTCTACTCCATAACCAAAGTTTGATCCACACCTCAGACGCAAACCTGCAGTAAAAAAGAATATGACTAACCGTCTCGTCTTCCAATCTGCACATTGGACAATAGTAGCAAGGCAGCACGATCTTTCTTTTGCACAGCTCTACTCGCGTGGGGATCCTGCTTTTCACAATCCTCCAAACCAACATATTGACCTTAATCGGCACCCAATTAACCCAAGGAAAGTTGTTATCATTACTGCTATACAAACTCTGCTGCATTGATTCTTTAACAGTAGCAACAGAGAACTCCACCGGTTGGTTAAAATCCCAGAACCATCGATCTCTGTTGTCTTTAAAGCTAATCTGCGATAACATAAACATAACGTCTTGCGTCTCCGAGATACCCGCCACAGTGTAAGCACCCGCAGACCAGTTTGCAGTCAAGATGTTTCGGGACCCATCAAAACAAACCCGGTTACTGGCGACGCACTCTTTATCCTTCTCCACTGAAAAAAGGGATGGCCATCTAAAGAGCAAATGAGTGTCTCCATACCATTTATCTTTCCAGAAACTGATGTTGTTTCCATTCCCCAGGTTGCACAAAAACATCTTATCTATACTGGACCCATTAATTCGGCACTTTTCTAGTAGATTTACAATAGCCTTCCATGCCCCTGGAAGCGCTTTTTTGACCGGGAGAAACGACCATCTACCACGACCTCCATGAATACTACACACCACCCTTTTCCAAAGCCCTTCACGATTAGTTTTGAACCTCCAAGCCCATTTGACCAGTAGCGCCAAATTAACTTCGAACAATTTTGTTATCCCCAACTCCCCGTATCTCTTTGGTCAAGAAACAACATCCTAGGAGACCCAATATATCCCTTTACCATCTTTGTTACCAAACCACAAAAACTTTCGCATTAACCTCTCAATATCTTCAATCACCTCTTTCGGCGCTTTAAATAAAGAAAAGTAATAGACTGGAAGGCTCGCTAGAACCGATTTAATCAAGGTTAAGCGACCACCCATTGATAACAACTTCGCCTTCCAAGAAAGAAGTCTGCTTCTAACCGTCTCTAGGACCACGTCCCAATGAGCCGACCGATTCATATTAGCACCGATTTTAACCCCAAGATAAATGAAAGGGAACTCACCAACCTAAATATATATTATTTAGTTATAACAGTTATTACATGCTTTTAAATTGTAACTTTTAAATCTAAAAATATATATTATTTAACCATTTTGTAATAACTTGATGTATAATAACGGTTATTATATAAATATATTTAACCATTCTTGTGTTCGGGTGGACAGGGGGGAAACACGCCTGTGTGGATCTTACAGGAGTGTCTCCTCTTGTTGGGCTCAGGGACAGTGGTTTGTTATGGGTCAGGCTGCGTTGAAGGCTGAATCGGGCAAAGTTGTTAAACACGAGAAAGCTTGTTTAGATAATCAACATGTCTTTCTACCATTTGCCTTTGATACATTTGGTTTCCTGGCCCCAGAGGCTGTGAAATTTTTGAGTAGGGTTCAGCGCGTCGTACACGGAACCTCTTCAGCTTCTAGGTCTCAAAACTTCGTTTTTAGCAGAATTGGCTTTGCTATTCAAAAGGGGGTTGCGGCGCAGCTTGTTGCCCGTTTGCCTGCCACTCTATTGTAATCATTTTATAGTAAATTATAATAAAATAATAAAAAAAACATAATCTATTAAATAAAATTCTATAAAGTATACTCTTGATATACCCGTTATTACTCAAGCTCGACAAGTGAAGCTCGAATAACACATTTATTAAAACAAACTTATTTTAAGTTGAAGCGTAGGCTCCATTCAAGCTTCATTTAATTAAAACATTATAACGAACTAATCTCGAGTAGCTAAACATAAACAAGATAAACGGATCAAGGACTGATAATGTCAACATTTAATAGAATAGGTCCTTTAAAAAGTAACAAAGTATAATTGTTAGGTGGTAACACTTGATTGCAACTGCAGGCCTTTTTGTAGTAATCCATTTTATTGGGCATCTTACAAAAAAATTAAAAAAAAACATATCTAGTAATGGGTCCCACAAATCCACACGTGTCAAGACAATGGTTAACCGGGCCCAGTGACTTTAGTAGGTGTGGTTGGCTTACTTTGCTTTTGTCTTGTCGTAACGCCGACAGCGGCGACGGTTCCCTTGTCAGGGTTCAGCTCCCTTTAGTCCTTTACTCCCCACAAGGTTAACGGCGCCGTTATCTATATTATTAGGATTTGACTTGAGGGTAATCATTCTTAACAAGCATGCATGTATCACAATTGTCAATAATTGCGGCTCCACGTTTCAAACTAAAATAAGAATGATATTCTCGAGTGTGGATGGCTGGCTGTGTGCAGTGTTGAAAAACCCCGACTAAGCGTCGATAAATTTCCGATTAATCGTAGTTCCACTTCACTGATTAATTAGCCCTAATTTTGGGCTAATCGGTTAATATTAAGATTCGGCCAAAATTAGGATTAATCGGTTTTCTCTGACGAGGTTATGGCCAAAACAGGCAGTTTCCGGTGATATACCGGCCAAAATCAGCAGCATTCGGCGAGATCACAGCAAAAAACAGAGGTTTCCTGCGAAATTTTAGCCAATTTCCGGCCAAAATATGTTTATGTGTGTATAAAACTGAAAATTGCATATAAAAATATGTGATATGTATATATAAAACTGAAAATTGTACATTAAAGTCTGGTCCGATTAATCCCGATCAATCTCGATTAATTGATGGTCCACACCCAAAAGCCCAACTAACGATTTTTACAACACTGCTAGTATGTTTTCTTTTTTAGCGACCGATTAATAAAGCTCAAGTACACCGGATCATCCGACGATAAAAGGCGACCTATACGTGTGTGGTGGTAGACAGTGTTGGGTGGCCAAGCCCACCATCTCTTGTTTCAGGGAAAAAAGCCATGGCCCAAAGACCACTACGGTAAAACCTATTTGGGAACTTCAAATTGAATTCAAACTTAAGATCTTGTTATCTCTAACCCGAATATTTAATTCCCCTCCAATACTAGTTGCTAAAGCTCATTGACATGATGTCAGTTTGCTACGTCCATGAAAATACAGGAACTAATATTAATATGAAATTCGTGAGATTTGGTTTTCTATAATATAAACTATGTTGTTACCCGGAGCGTTGGGCAGTTTTGCGTTGGTTACACCCGGGCGTTGTTTCCGTAAGTTGACGCGAATTCGGTTCGTATCGGTTGCGTTCTTTATGGTATCAAAACTAAACCAAATAAATACTTCCTCAAACTAACGTATTTAAAACAAATTAAAACGAAACACCACACTACCTTACTCTTTCATTGCTTGATTTAGTATGGAATCTATAAACACAAAAATTTATTTCAATTTAAAAAAACAAAAACGAAAAACAAAAAAAAATGACTTCAAGAAGGCTCGAACTCAGGAATTGCAAGTTGCAACAACAAAACAATACCACCACAGCAGCTTCCTTTCTCTTTTCTTTTTTTACTTTTATTACTTTCAAATGAACAAATACTAAAGGGGGGGGGGGGGCTCAATGAGGCTCGAACTCGGGACCTAGAACTTGAAACAACATAACAAAACTACCATACTAACTTCTATTTTCAAAAGCTAAGTTAGTTTCAAATGATTAAATACCAAAATAATGTCGAAATATTAAAAGAAACTTAGTGGCTGTCACATGACAGTCACTAATGGGATCCCCCATCAATTTACGTAGCTTTAGGTTATGTTTTATATATAGTAAGATATATTTGGTTCAACATAATGGGTGGAACTTGTGTACGCGTTTAATTAAACGAGTGTATTCTTTTTTTTTGAACCAAAAATTTCATTCAAAAAACGGAGAAGGCCTCAAAACAGACCAACACACGACCACCACTTACAACATGTACAACGGGTATTTCACCCAGTCTTTCCAATCAATCCTATTACATTTCTTTCTATATTTTAACCATACGAACGCCAAAGATTTAACTATGGAAACAACCTTTACCACCTTCGGATCGGAGTCTTGAAACACCACCTTGTTCCTTTCTTTCCATAGAGCCCATACAGTCACCATGAAAATACCACGAATACGCTTCTTCTTCGCAGAAGAGATATTTCTCGAGTTCGGCCAATGTAACCCGTCTTAGAGAGAGCCAAAATCAGAAAGATTCAGTCTACTCCATAACCAAACTTTGATCCACACCTCAGACGCAAACCTGCAGTCAAAAAGAATATGACTAACCGTCTCGTCTTCCAATCTGCACATTGGACAATAGTAGCAAGGCAGCACGATCTTTCTTTTGCACAGCTCTACTCGCGTGGGGATCCTGCTTTTCACAATCCTCCAAACCAACATATTGACCTTAATCGGCACCCAATTAACCCAAGGAAAGTTGTTATCATTACTGCTATACAAACTCTGCTGCATTGATTCTTTAACAGTAGCAACAGAGAACTCCACCGGTTGGTTAAAATCCCAGAACCATCGATCTCTGCTGTCTTTAAAGCTAATCTGCGATAACATAAACATAACGTCTTGCGTCTCCGAGATACCCGCCACAGTGTAAGCACCCGCAGACCAGTTTGCAGTCAAGATGTTTTGGGACCCATCAAAACAAACCCGGTTACTGACGACGCACTCTTTATCCTTCTCCACTGAAAAAAGGGATGGCCATCTAAAGAGCAAATGAGTGTCTCCATACCATTTATCTTTCTAGAAACTGATGTTGTTTCCATTCCCCAAGTTGCACAAAAACATCTTATCTATACTGGACCCATTAATTCGGCTCTTTTCCAGCAGATTTACAATAGCCTTCCATGTCCCTGGAAGCTCTTTTTTGACCGGGAGAAACGACCATCTACCACGACCTCCATGAATACTACACACCATCCTTTTCCAAAGCCCTTCACGATTAGTTTTGAACCTCCAAGCCCATTTGGCCAGTAGCGCCAAATTAACTTCGAACAATTTTGTTATCCCCAACCCCCCGTATCTCTTTGGTCAAGAAACAACATCCTAGGAGACCGAATATATCCCTTTACCATCTTTGTTACCAAACCACAAAAACTTTCGCATTAACCTCTCAATATCTTCAATCACCTCTTTCGGCGCTTTAAATAAAGAAAAGTAATAGACTGGAAGGCTCGCTAGAACCGATTTAATCAAGGTTAAGCGACCACCCATTGATAACAACTTCGCCTTCCAGGAAAGAAGTCTGCTTCTAACCGTCTCTAGGACCACGTCCCAGTGAGCCGACCGATTCATATTAGCACCGATTTTAACCCCAAGATAAATGAAAGGGAACTCACCAACCTTGCAACCTAAAACTTTGGAAATCAAAAAATGAGTGTATTCTTAGTTGACATGACTAGTTTGTTGGTTGACTTAAATTTTATTTTTTTCTGAAAAAATGATTTTGTCGTAACTTTAGTTACGTATCTTACATTGATATCCAGAAGATATAGAATGGTAATAAGGCAATACTGTATTTTGACTTTTTGGATTGATTTAATTATAGTTTTGACTCCTGTGATGAGATCCAAAACACAAGAATCGATCCAGTGGTGGATTTCTCGTTGGGTTCACCCTTGTGTGCATTTTTTGCAATTGTTTGCCGTTGGTCCTAAAGTTATTTTTTTTTTGTAAAAAGACACTAATACCCTTAAAATTTACAACCCTGTGATTTTTTAATATATGCAATTCGAGCCTTCGTTTTTTGGTTAAACTAATTTTCTCCAAAAATGATACAAAAAGTTATATCGGGTAATCGGGTATATAATCGGGTAAATGGGGTCAATGTTATCGGGTAACCGGGTATATTACAAATCCCAAGCTCGTCCCAAACCCACAAAAAATTTCAAAACTAATCCAAAACCCTAACGAGTCGGGTATTACCTATCCAATTTGTGACGGGTTTCGGATTTTCCTATCGGGTCCGAGTTTCACTACCATCCCTATTCTCGATTTCTACATGTCCATCAACCCCCAAAATTAACCCTAAATAAACACATAATGTTCTAACATATTTTCCGCCTCACATGATATCCAAACACACAACTGCTTCTCAGCATCATATTATCAATTTATTCTCATAAATAGTTCTAACTAGCCAGTACATGTCATATCCCAATCTAAGGCAGAAATGTCGGGGCGTGAGCTGATTGCTCACAGCTCTCAAAGTACTATCATGCAATATTAAAGGTCATCAAATCTATTAAATTTAATTAAATATTCAAATAAATTTAAATAATACAAAGTACATAATTTACAAATAAGGCAACAAGATAATTAATAACTCCAAATTTAACAATGTCTTGATTAAAATTTTTCTAACTTAATTCTTCACCAAGTCTTCACCAACTTGCATGAAATTCCTACGATAACCTGCATACGCGTATAAAATAGAAATTTTGTCAACAACACATGTTGATTGAGTAAAACACCGGATTTTGACACTACAATAATAATATATAAGAGAAAACGCAAACTGTTCATGTGAGATAAACAAGTAAGCCATAGCATATAAACAATTCACACAGATAATAAATAAGGAGTTACACCGTTGCTATGTGAATCGGGCATTGGTTACCAAAGATGGGTCGTCGATGAAACCATTGTCATGCGATTGGATGTTGACCGCTAGGACGACCATATGGTCATACTATTAATGATGGACCTCTCCGAATGCGAAAAAATAAAGCAAGTAAACAAATAGTAAGTTAGACATAAACTGATATATACACAAGGATTCACAGTTTGAGTTGAATACTATATAATAGGTAAATAGATAAAGTACGCATATGTCCCCAGAAGATTTAAAATAAGTAAAAAAGGGAGTGAAATACTCACCTTAGCAAATAAGCAAGTAGATAAAGATTTGATAAGAAAGCGATAAATCACACTCTTCGGGAATTACCAACGAGAATCCTGCAACGAAGACCCGACGATGGCTTATTCGATTACAACAATCGACGGCAGCGGCATACCAAGAACACACATCAAATAAGGAATTAATATAATAAAGATGGGGTTATTGTTGGCGCTGGTATAAGGATCACGTGGGTAGGTTTAATTGATTTATGATGTTCGTTAGATGGCATATTCACAAACGAGTTATAGGTGGTTTGTATAACATAAGCAATACACATCGATTAGATCAAGATTTCCTAATTCACTTGTCGGTTATGCCGAATTTGGCAAGGATGATAATTCCCTTAGATCAATTCCAGGAATACGTCGAGAATTATGGCACAAGAAAACTTAAATGGGTCCTTGGATACAGGTATAAGTATATATGGGTTTGGGTTAATGGGTTTCTAGTTTATAATATAATTATATAAATTTTTTTGCAGAAAGGTCTTTATATTATAAGGGTGGAAACACAAAGGGGTTAGAGTATAGTTTTTGTGTTAAAATTGTATATAGTTCAAAGTTATTTTTATATATAATAAATAGATATAATAAACAATTAAAAATAGAATAATAATTAATCGATAGACGTGATATTTTTATTGATATAATTTTCCGAAGATAAAACGAGTCGGGTATCGGATATAACATATTAAGTGGAAAACCCAAGTTGTTACAGTACACTCGCCGCTTTGCGGCGGGATTGGGTGTAAGTTTTTTGTTTTCCTTCTTTTATGAAAGGTTAGCGATAAACTATTTGTTGGTTGCATATGAAGCAGTTTGTATTTTTTAATAACAAAACGTATATTTATTAAAGTTTATAGAATGTATAGCAACTATTATTAAATTCGGGGACAACAACGTGAATTTGATTAAAACTAAATAGAGTTATGTGAACATTTATATTTATTAAAAATAAAGCATGAAAACAGGCCAATTTAAGTGTTACGGAGAACTATGGTTTCACCCAACAACTATTACACAACGTAAACCAGTTGAATTCTTTGTTTAAAAAATTACTTGTGAGTGTATTTATGTAAAAATAAAGTTATTTGAACAATTATACTTATTTAAATAAGTAAGCATGTAAAAACAAAGTTATTTCACAAATAACAAGTGCATCTAAGATTTAAACCTAAGACCATGTGTAATGGTGCGTTGTGGCTAGCGTTTTGGGTGAAAACGCAGGGGGTACACCGCTCCCCTTGCGTTATGTTGAATTTTTTTTTTGCGCGTTGTATCTAAAACGCGAGAATGGCACGAGAATAAAAAAAAGTAACCGTTGGTTTGAAGCCGTTGGAGTTTTTTAAAAAAAAATAATAATTATATTTATACTATATAAACAAACCAAACTCATATTTTTTAACACATTCCTTCCAATCTACCAATTTACACAAATATTTATATCTTTTACACTAATATTTCTACCATTATGTTTCCAAACAACAACCAAAATATTCTCGGTTTCGGTCAATATGCCCGTCAAGCCAACCAAAATCCACAACCGAACCAATCTACCGCCCCGACGCCAACTGTACCCGTCCCGCAAATGTATGACCCGCAAATGGCCGCGTACTTTGCACTTCTACAAAACTCTATGCCAAATGCGGTGCCCGGTTTCCAAAACCCATTGACAAACATTTTTGCGGGTTCGGGTTCCCAACCCGCCCCGGAGACCCAACCCGAGGTCGAGTTCGTGCCGGAGACACAACCCGAGGGCGGTTTGAGCCAACGCGGACGTTCGAAAAAACACGCAAAGAAGCCCGCCGGCGAACCTCGGGTTAAAAAGACGGTGATATCGTGGAGTATCGACGAGTGCGTACTATGTGCTCGTGCTTGGTGCCAAATATCGGAAGATGCCAAATGCGGTAGGTTTTTAAAATCCATATATATATTTTTTAAATTTCTTATAACAAACATTAAACTTGTAATGTTTTCATTTATTTAGCGAACTATCAAAAAATGGGGGTATTTTGGCACAAAATTATAGAGAGGTTTCAACATGGGGCGATATAAACACCAAATGCATGGCTTTCCATACGGTTTTCTCTCGGATGAATCGAACTAGGAGTAGCGGTTTCTCGGACGCGGAAGTCATGGATAACGCGTTGGTTGAGTTTCAACATAAGGTCGGCGGGACCTTCAACTACTTTGGCATTTTGAAAGACCTCTTGAGGTTTCACCCAAAATGGGGCTTGGTGTTGGATGCCGAAGCCGAAGGCGAAGGTGGTCCGCGTAAAAAAAAGTCTAAAACATCATCTTCGGTTGATCCAGACACGCCCCGTTTCGACGCTCGAAACTTCAACTTAAGCGATAATGACCCCGTGAATACTACCGACATGCCTCGGCCGGGGGGTAGAAGAACCAAAGGCAAAGGAAAGGGGAAGGGGCCGGTTCGTCGTCGGCAACGGGTTCGAATCCCGAATTGGAAAGCCAATTCCAATTAATGAACTCTCGACTCCAAGATTTACACCAACTTGGAACCCAACGACTTCAAGTAAATTTGGAGGCCGTCGACCTACTTCGAAGGAATGAGATGGACAAAGACATCGAGATTTTATCAAACGAGCTATCCGAAGACGACCCGATAGTCCAATCTCTAAAAGCCAATCGACGAGCGAAAATTTTAGAAAAATATAAATGAGTTTTAGTTTTATTAGTATTATTTATGTTTTTTTATTTTAATTTGATGTATTTTTTTTAATTTAGTTTAATGTAATTTTTATTTAGAAGTTTAATGTAATTTTTAATTTGATGTTAATTTATTTAAATGAATTATTATTTAAAAAAACAAATAAAATTATAATGACTGGGCGCCATGTGGCGCATAACCCCTGGATGTGGAGAGTTATGACTACAGCCTTTTTTTGTACAAAACCATAACTCTGACTGGGCGACACGTGACGCATAACCCCTGGATGTGGAGCTTTACGACTACATATGGTCTAAGACCTATGGTTTCACACCCATCAACTTTTCCACCACTCTAGTTGAATTATTTGTTCCATAACTTACTTGTGTGTATATACATGAAAAAAAAACAAAATAGAGAATGGATAATGGTGTACAAAAGATGAAACAAGGTTTTACAACATATGATGCACAAAGGCTCCCAAAATTGATAATATATAATCCGAGGTTGTCGTTTAACCGTGGAGATCAACGATGACCGTTGAACACAACGCCACTTAACGTCACCAACGCCCTAGCTACTTTAGCAACACCAGGAACAGCTGAGTGTAACCGAGCCACACAAACGAACTCCTTACCGGCGCTTTGTTACAATTTAACCAACCGAGTGGCGCGATCGATCTAACGTTATGGCTGCTCTTCTCGACACGAAGCCTCTGCAAGTTGGAAGCATTATGGAGGTGGCCGGAAAAGGTAAGTTTATCCCTGAATTTAACGGATCTAACTAACGTTAAGCAACGACCGGTTCTTATTGCAAAAAAAATGACCACCACATTGGTGATACCAACGAAAAATCCACCACGGGGTCGATATCTACGTTTTAGGTGTCAAAACTGCAATTAAGTCATTTTGATTTAGCCAACCAGTTCAAACCATTGACTGATACGTTTTTTTCCAACCGTAAACCATATTACTTCTAACCCAACTAGCCACTCTATTTATACGGATTTCAAATATCACCACTATAATACTATAATACCAACTATGACTTGTAGCTAACATTTACTTTCTTAATTCATATGGTGTGCATATTTCAAAAGAAATAAGTGTGACAACCCACAAAGCATATAACACAATAACACAATGATACTAAAGTATTGTAATGGCATCTCTCGTAAATGATGAGAGTTCAAGTGTTATCGTCAACAAACATTATAATAGATAATAAATTTAAGAGTTGGTTTAGAATGATGTAAGAGTTTTCTTTCAAAAATAACGGGGAAAATGTTATATTAAAATCCAAAAAAATATGTAAACACTAGAAACGAGTAACATGAAACAAACACATGATATGCGGGATAAAAACTAGTTTATTTGTATATAAGGTCACGCTCATGAAAAAATTTGAAGAGATAAATATTTATTTATCCACAAACTTAAGTGAAAGTCTAGCATGCTCAAACTCTCGTAGCATTAACTTTTCAGGCTTTCTTTCTTATCGTGATGATTCTTTTTAAACTATTTAATTTCAGTATTTTGTTTTCTGTAAAACATTTGAAAAGACCAATCAACTGGGGCCTGGCTATATTCTTAGACTGAGGGGAGTGGGGGCTTTAACGGAGGCGCTAGAGCCCCTTCGCTCACGCTCCCAGGCGCTAGTACCACACCACTAAGGGCGCTAGAGGGGCGGTAGAGGGGGCGGTGAGCCTGGTAGCGGGAGAAGAGAGAGAGGAGGGCACACCTTTTGATGTGTTTTCAACCGTTGGAGCCGAAAAAATCAAAAAAAAAATATTTTCTATATAATTATACTCCATTTCACCCATTTTTATACCAAAACTTCAAACCTTCACCCAAAATCAATTCATCTTCTCAACTTTTTAAAAAAAAATGGCTGGAAATTGGTTCACAAACCTTGATTCAGATTATCTTGACGACGATTCATTGAACACGTTTTTGGGTTTCTCACCGCACCAACCGATGTTTTATTCGGAGCCGCAAGAATCATCCGGATTTCAACCATCCAACACACAACCGTCTCCTAACTTTGTTGTTCCGGAGACACAAGAATCACAAGGTGAAGCTACGGGGCCAAAAAGACGCGTCCACCGGAAAAAACCAGTTGCAACGGACGGGTCGGAACCGGCTTCGACTCCGAGGACGAAACGGAAAATCACTCCGTGGTCATCAGATGAGAAGGAAGCCTTGTGTCGGGCTTGGATAGTCATTTCTGAGGATCGGCGTTGCGGTAATTGTTTTAACATCTTTAAAAAAGATTTTTAATAAAAAAGTTAAATGGAAATCTAATTTATTTATTCATTTTGCAGCCGACTACCAACAGAGAAAGAGAAAGATTTTTTGGACAAAGGTTAGGGAGACGTTCTACATGCTCGTTGGGAGTACAGAGCGGAACGCCGATATGATTTCGGGTAGGTGGTCCGAAATCATAAAATTTGTCGGCTTGTTTACTAATCTTTTCAACAGGAACAGCGGTCGTATGAGATCAAGTGGCAGTGATGATTTGGCGGTTTACAATTTCACGGTCGAAGAGTGGAAGCAGGAGTGTTTGCGGAGGTATGGGATGGTGAAGACGTGGGACGATTTAAAGTTGTGGGACAGGTTGAAAAGGTGTTCCAAGAGGGTTGAGCTGGTGGCGCCGGACTTTGATGCGTAAGTAGGGCCGAAACGGACTAAAACTAGTTCGTCTGGAGCGTATAGCACTTCAACCGGGTCGGATTGCCGCGTTAGATTCGATCTAAACATTGCGGAGGAGGAAACGTCTTCACCACCGAGGAGGCGGCCATTGGGAAGGGACGCCAAGGGGAAAAAACCGGCTGAGGGGGAAGCCGTAAACATCGCCAATCTTGTTGAATCCCTCAATAAATTCAACAAAACCATGGAGGTGGTCTCTTATGACAAAAAGGAAAAAAAACTCGAATGAGAGATTTGGACTTTCTTACTAGAGACTTCAGTAACCTAAATCCGGTCGATCAAATGCTAATGGAAAAGCAAAAGGAACGTATCCGAAAGAGGTTGATCGAAGAAGACCAAGCCGAAGAATAAGAAGAATGTTTCTTTTTAGTATTTTAATTTTTATTTTATTTTTAGATATTAATGTGTGTTTTTTTAATAATTTATGAGTTTTTTTAATAATACGTTGTTTGAATATATTTATAAAAAAATAAAAAAAATATTTCGCTGGAGCCCCTGCTGGAGCCCCTCCACACCAAGGGCCAAGGGCTCCACCAGGGGCTCCAACACCCCCTTTATCCAGTTTCTCTCTCTACCACACGTCATAATATTATTGGTTCGTGCCCCACACCCCTTAGTCTTACATTTCGTCGGTTGGTGTACATGTTCATCATAAAGATTCTTCAATACCCTATATTTAATAATTTTGAAAAGACCATTCACCTGAAATTACCTTCTATGACTATAGATTAACAAGAGTAAATGAATAAGTAAATTCGTATGTTATATATATTACTTTATATATAAGTTATATACTTTAATTTATTCGGAGCAGATACCTCTTCCTCTTTTTTTCTTTTTTTGAACAACTATTTTTATTAATAAAAATAATATCAGCAAAAGGCTGAAAACAAAGTTTACAAAACAAACAAAGATCGAGAAAAACGAATTCGAAACCTATGGGTAACCCAAAATAAGAAACATATTGTTGTTACGTGACTTGAGTATGAGATTAGTTTTGTAATTTTTTATGAACATAAAATATATATCATATTAGGTGACTTGTTCCAAATATGCCTACAACAATATTATTTTACACCTTGCTTTGACAAAAATGAAATCTACATCTTTCTTTATATATGTCTTTTATTTCCTTTATAAAAAATACGATTTGATATGATCATGTTGAATGATCTCTAACTCGAGACCAGACCAATTAAGAATATTTGGTTCAGTAAATGATTTTGGTTGGATGGATTCATGCCCGGTCTAACTAAACATTGTAATTTAAAACACCCACCTAACTCGAGACCAACTCAGCCTGAACTAACTGAAACCGATCCACCCTATATCAGACCGATCTTTGATTTTATGATTTTAATATATTATAAATTTTATATTCTAGTTCAATATAGTCCAGTTGGGTTTCAAGTAACACAATACTACAGCCTTTTATAACATTCCTGTGTTCATAAATAAGAATGTACTTGAAAATTACCATTTTGGTGATTGTGTCCAACCAAACAAAACATGTTAAACTTTTTAGAGGGTGGTTCGAGTCAGGGGGGTCCAGTCCAGTCCAGTGGTGGTTCGAGTCAAAGGGGGCCTAGGACGAAACAAGCGGCTGCCTGCTTCACATTCGACATTTACGTCACTTTTGTACCGTCCATGTGGAAGCCGCTGACACGATTAAACCTCCACCACTATATTCAATTCAACTAGCGTCGTATAACTCCAAAAACCTATTTATTAACGTAATATATTATTTTCAAGCCTATATTTATTTTAAAAAATAGAGTTTATGCCGTTAACAGTTACATAATATTATTAGAGAATAATAATCTTAGATATTTTATTCATCTCAAAGAAG
This sequence comes from Bidens hawaiensis, assembly GCF_021521415.1. Classification (NCBI taxonomy): domain Eukaryota; kingdom Viridiplantae; phylum Streptophyta; class Magnoliopsida; order Asterales; family Asteraceae; genus Bidens; species Bidens hawaiensis. Next base: position 18,475 of record NW_027502726.1, on the reverse strand, counting down.
TTGACTAATGGTCAACTGATTTGCAATTAAATATATTATACTAGCTTTTAGCTCGCGTGTTATGCGGGTTTATTTAGGCTTTTGTTTTTAATATACACATTTGTTTGTTCCATTAATCATTTTTTTATGTTTGAGCTCTTTGTTGGAGTTGAATTTTATAGCATGGTTATTTGAATTGAGACGAGTATCCTGAAATTTAGTTTGTTTTTAGGTGTGCCATGAAAAATAACAAATTAGTTTGTGGTTTAGTTTTGTTCTTAGGAGTGCCATGAAAATGAAATGGATCGTATTCCTGAAACTTTATACAAAAGCAATAATAATGTCAAGGTTGACTTTGTTGGTTATGCATAAGCAAAAAATAATGACATAAATGTTGGTGTAATTTTGAAACATAACAACATAACTATGGCATGTAGCCATTGGCCCGTTGACATATCTATTCAAGCAACATAATAGTTTCATGTGGCCATTGACATATCAAAGTATAACTGAGGATTTCAAAAATGGTCAAAATTGTATTTGTTGAAGAATGGATCAGTTCATCAATCAATTTGAATACCTAAAAGAAACTTGTAAGAATAATTCATTAATATTCTAAACTCTAAAATCAAATAAAAAATGTAATCTCACTTCTTACAATTAAAGGCTCAAAGATACTGTTTGACCAAGCTTTTATCAACAGATTTGTTGCAACCATGGAACCGGAACCGTCAGACCCTATATTAAGACACGAACCATATACTTTTAGTCGGTTCCGCATCCAGGTCCGCTGGAGATGAGTTATCGGGTCACGAGTCGTGTCTAAACGGGTTTGAAGAAAAAAAGTCATTTGCACACCCCTGTTAAGGATGCCATTGTCTGCATCACATCAGCGATCGGCCTCCGAACGGGTAATATCTTATCAACTTTAAACATCTACCTGTAAGAGTAACACAAGTTATCAATAACTTTTAAAAGTTTTTTAGATCTAAATCATGAAACCTCATAGGTTGTTATTATAAATTTAATAAGCACAAAATACCTTTGCACCCATCAACAAATGCACCATGAAGGGTGCTAGAATCCAAGGTCACAACTGTCCAAGACAGATAGACAATGTGATCCCTCTCAACTTCATCTCAAACCTACATGATGATCACAACAACAATAATAATATTATTATTATTATTACTACTACTGAGATCGCTTTTAGATAATAGAGGGCATTGTAGATATATAGTTCATCAAAATTTATACACCTAGAAATCATGACTCGCTCCATCTACAGCCATTCTAACACCTCTGATTTATCCTCAGATTCTACATAGTCACCCCTATCTCCGCGTACACGTAAACCAAATTCAAAATATAACTCCAAATTTGTTAACCACACTACACTTTACCCAATCCCTTCTATAGTTGAGACATTGGGTCTCACTGGAAGCAAACTCTCTATCCCTTGGAATACAGGTATGGTCTGCCTACTTCTCACCCTTCATAGACCCTACCAATAGGTTTGCTATGGGTGGCATTTTTACTGGCAATGGTTGTTGGCGTGCTCAGGTTCAATGATTCAAAGAGCCAACCCGGATACGAATTAAACCTGTAAGTACATACTACATGGTCCAAAAAAATATAAACTTGTCCGGATTACTCTTTTTTTTATCAATAAATTTATAAGTCATGGAACCGCGTGCTTGCTAGAATCTAAGGGATTTACCATTTTACCCCTATTGTAAGCATTAATGTGCGACAGAAACTTAGATTTTGAAAAAGGGATAGTAAACAAGTTGACAATCTCAGATTTCAAAATGAATTCGATTCAAGTTGCATAACTCAATCGCTTCTTTGCTGAAGAGGTAGGTCCCAGCAGGGCTCAGTTGGTCCCGCATGACTCACCTTGAACAGGGATGTCTGCGCAAAGACCATCTACTCCCGCAGGACCCACCATGCTCAGAGAAGCCTACGCGCAGTATGCAAGCTGCATACGCAGGGAAAAGCCTCCCAATGGTAAAGTAACCCGCCTGTTCCCGCAGTTGCGGATACAAGCCATCAGGGAAGGCTACCCGCACAACATAGCTACACGCATAAGGCTTAACACTTACAAATATTCAGTGTCACCTGAAAGAATGAGCAGAGGCGGGAGGGGGAAAACTCCCGCCAAAATGGGCCAGTCTGTATGGAGGATCTTTTGCGTGATACCTGACGAGGTAAAGACAAAAGATCTGACCAAGAATGCGACAGCTCACTGACAGCAGCGTGGCAGACAGCACGCCACAGCACTGTGACCAATAGCCGCCGCCTGCCCACCAACTCCTGCCAGACCACGTGCCTAGCCTGCAGTGGGTAGAAGACGAAGAGTGCACGGCACGCCTGCTCTGTGTCAGCCGCTACCTATCCACCACTCACAGGTAGGGCACGTGCATAGGTTATAGTTGGTAGCGTGTTGGGCCGGCTAAACCCCTTGGAAACCCACCTTCGGCTATAAAAGACAGCAAATGGTATTATCATTTCATCATCTACTATCTCGTATAACTTACTTGATAATTGCTCTAATAGTATTCATATACTTTTATATTTAAAGAGCAATATAGACTGATTCTCACGCCGGAGGGTGGTCACAAGGAGGAACCCCCCCCTTCTCAGTGACGAGCTTACGGTGTCTGTTTTGCAGGTTCCTTGAAGTACAACTTACTCTGCTGGACCTAACCTTCGTGGGAAACATTACTTAGCCCCCAGATTACCCATAATCTGCCAGGGGCCACTTAGTGTTTCTTCATTGGCGCCATCCGTGCATAAAGCAAGAGCTACATCTCTCCAGTTTTTCAAAACTTCCAAGATGACTAGAGAAACTCCGGTAACCACAACCCCAGCCACTGGGGTAAACACCGGCAACACAATGTTTACAAACACTACCCCAGCCACCCAAGCTGGGGCAAGTGAAGTATATTTTACGAACACTACCCCAGTCACTCATGTAGGGGCAAGTGGAGTAAATATTCCACTGGGATTCACTGATGCCCAGCTGGAAAAACGAACTCGAGCCCCTCGCCAAACACTTGATCAAGTGAAGGCATGGGCCGAGGCACGTCAAAGAGAATTTCAGGCTGAGCTGGACGAACGCTTGCGTTCAGTCCAACAAGCTGAGGAATTCGGTAGTACTCGCCAGCACCTCAACATGAGTAGTGAGTACGAGTACTCAGACGCCGAGAGGGAAGACTCCGACACCGACGCGAACCCTCGCCATAGGGCGAAAGGGAAGCGTAAGGAAACGGATCCCCAGCCAAAAAGGAATTTTGGGGAAGCATTCCAACCAGTCACGGAAAAAAGCTCGCGTGACTTCTCCAAGGCCTTTAGACCTACTGCCACAAACGCAGGAAGGTCAAAATTTGCAAGGGACATTGCAGAAGCAATCGCCCCGAGGAGTGCCAAACAAATGTCCAATATTGGCACATACGATGGTATATCCGACCCAGATGACCATCTGAACAGGTTCATTGCGGGGGCAACCGTCAGTAACTGGACGGAACCCACGTGGTGCTACATGTTCCAGATGACTCTGGTAGGAGCAGCCAGAGCATGGTTCGACCGTTTACCGGTCCACCACATTTATGACTGGGCAGACTTCCAGAACAAGTTCAGTCAACAGTTTAGTCAACAGAGGAAGCACACTGAGGAGCAGTGGACGATCCTCAACTGTGTGAGAGAAGAGGATGAATCCTTACTGGACTTCATCACCCGCTTCAACTCCAAGAAGCTGAGTCTGGGCAACATCAGTGAAGACCTCGTTCGCGCCGCTTTCATTCAGGGCGCTGAATACCCAGAACTCATCCGCACTCTGACGGGTAAAGACGGCATGCCATCCACGTGGGATGCCATAATGACGGCAGCCAAACGCTTTGCCGAAACGGAGAAACAGCTGGGAAGAGATCTCCCCCAGAATACAAACCTCTACACGCAGAGGACAAGGGAGAACAATGTGAGAACCGCCCGGCTAAACAAAAAGAGGCGGCAAGGTATTTGGCAGTCAAGGATAAACTTTGACACCCCCTCAAGCTCTCGCCCTCTGGTTGGCGGAAGGGACAACACGCACCCTTCGAACCGGAAAAACCGTTGGACGCCACTCACCAAGAGCGTCACGGAGATATTTGCCACGGAAAAACTGCCATGGCCAAAAGCCCCAGCGATCCGACAGAAACCCAATGCGGATCAAAGCAAGTCTTGCGACTTCCATGGGACAAAGGGCCATAGCACTGAGGAGTGCACATCCTTGAGGGACATCGTCGAGACATTCGTCAAGGATGGGAGGCTCGCACACCTCGTGGCATCTATCAAGAAGGGAGGAAGGAACGACAACAGGTACAGGGGTAACGGACGAAAGCCCGTCGACATTAGCATCAATATGGTCCAGGGTAAGGTCAGAGGAAGAAAGAGACCGATAACCGAACCATGCTCATGGAAGGAAGCAGAAGTGCGCTTCCCGCGAGTGCCGGGAGGCCCAAACAAAGAAGGCCCCATTGTCATTAAAAGCCAGCTGGGGCACTACATCACCTCCCGCACCCTCGTTGACAATGGCGCATCGTCGACAGTGATGTACAGGCAGTTCTTCGACAAGCTCGACGATGAAGACAAGGAACGCCTGGAGACGGTCTACGCTTCAATGGAAGGGTTTGACGGCAGCATGAACACTCCCTTGGGCATCCTATCTTTCCCCGTCACTCTCACCGATGGGAATTATTCACGCACGGAGGATGTGGATTTTGTTGTAATGAAAAAACCACATCATACGTATGACATCCTATTCGGGAGAGACGGGATGGCAAGATTCAACGCCGTGGTATCCTCAGTCCACGGCATGATGGGATGGCCAACAACTGAAGGCGTAGCGATGATCACGGGCATTCCCCAGGTATGCATCGCATCTGTCTCCTCTAAACCCAAACCGAAGATGGCCAAACAAACCATCACTGAACCTGAACAGTGGGCATTCAATGGGAAATATCCCGATCAGGCCGTTACCATTGGCCCGACAATTGTTGATCCAACACGCACCTTACTCAAGCGCTTACTGCAGCGAAACGCAGACATCTTCGCGTGGACACCAGCCGACATGACTGGTGTACCCCGGGGTAAGGCAGAGCATAAGCTCAAATGCGATCCGGCCGTTACGCCGATCGTACAAAAGCGCAGAGTAATGGGGCCCGAGCAAACCAACGCGTGCAGAACCCAAGTCAAGGAACTCCTTGATGCGGGCATCGTGCGCGTTAGCAAATATCAAACGTGGGTTGCAAATCCCGTAATGGTACCGAAGAATAACAAACAATGGCGCATGTGCATAGATTTCAAAGATTTGAATAAAGCATGCCCCAAAGATTGTTATCCGTTGCCAGAAATTGATCTCAAGGTGGATTCGGTGGCACCATTTCGCCTTAAATGCTTCTTGGATGCGTATAAGGGGTACCATCAAATCCACATGGCTGTAGATGACCAGGACAAAACCGCCTTTCGGACGCCCGATGGCACATTTTGTTATAAAATGATGCCATTCGGACTTAAGAACGCGGGATCCACGTACCAACGACTAATGGACAAAGAGTTTCACGCCCAAATTGGGAGAAACTTGGAAGTCTATATGGATGATTTGGTCATCAAAAGCCCCGAGCCAGAGGCGATGTTGAAAGACATTGAGGAAACTTTCAACACACTTAGAAAGATAAACATGAAGCTCAACCCGAGCAAGTGTTCATTTGGGGTGGAAGAAGGGAAGTTCTTGGGAGTCATTATTACTAAAGATGGCTTCAGAGCGAACCCTGAAAAGGTCGAAGCCATTGTCAAAATGGAATCACCTACCACCATAAAACAGGCTCAAACACTGAATGGACGACTAGTCGCGCTTAACCGCTTTTTGGCAAACCATGCGGATAGGTCGTTCCCATTTGTGTCAACGCTAAGAAATTGTTTAAAGAAAACGCACTTCCGCTGGACACCAGAAGCGGAAGCAGCTTTTCAGGAGATTCGATCACGCCTGATCGAACTCCCAACACTCACAGCACCACAAGCGGGGGAGGAGTTAATCCTATACCTCTCCGCAACAGATAGAGCAACCGGGGCAGTCCTGCTTGTAGAACGAAAAGGCATCCAGATGCCAATCTATTATGTTAGCCGCGTGCTGGCAGATGCGGAAACCCGGTACTCTACCCTGGAAAAACTGGTCTTGGCACTTATTCACGCTTCACGCAGGTTGAGACGATATTTCCAGGGTCACCCAATCACTATTCTCACCAACTTCAAACTCTCAAATGTTCTAGGCAAACCCGAGTTATCGGGACGTCTAGCCAAGTGGGCAATTGAATTGGGAGAATATGCGATTCAATACAAGCCGAGACCAGCCATTAAAGGCCAGGTCCTGGCTGATTTTATTGCAGAAGTCCCCGCTTCACGGGAGAAAGAGTGCCAGGAGGAGGTTCAACCCTCCCCAGCACACGAAATCAATGAGGTCTGGCGACTCTACACTGATGGAGCAGCTAGTAACGAGGGTTCAGGCGCAGGGTTAAAATTAACAAATCCAGCAGGCCAGGAATATACTTATGCTATTCGGCTGGATTTTCCAAGTACGAATAACGAGGCTGAATATGAAGCATTCCTGGCCGGATTGAGGATTGCGCGTAAAATGGGTGTAAAAAATTTGGAAGCCCATGTAGATTCCATGCTAGTGGCAAACCAAATAAACGGGACGTACACGGCTGTGAACGACACAATGGCCCTGTACCTTGCCCAGGCCAAAGCCATCATGCGCGATTTTAATGATTGTAAAGTGATACACGTCAAGCGCAGCGAAAACAAATCTGCGGATGCGTTAAGCAAGCTTGCATCACTGGCCTTCACCCACTTGGGAAAGGACATCCGCGTGGAACTCCTCGAAACACCATCAGTCCCGCACAAGGAAATCTGTGTCATCCAAACCGGTACAGAAACATGGATGACCCCAATAATAAAATACCTTGAAGCAGGAACGTTACCAGAGTCGAAGTCACAGGCAAGAAAACTACGCTGTAAAGCACTGAATTATCAGCTGGTCAATGACATCCTTTACAGACGTAACTTTCTTGGCCCATTGTTAAGATGCGTGGACAACCAAGATGCCGACTACCTCCTAAGGGAGGTTCACGAAGGCATCTGTGGAGTACACGCAGGCCCACGCGCTGTGGTAGCCAAGCTAAACAACGCGGGATACTTCTGGCCGGGGATGCATATGGACGCGTTGGCATACATCAGAAAATGCAGATCTTGCCAGCTTTACGCACCCAACACGCATCGCCCGAAAAATGAACTTGTTCCTGTCACTTCCTCGTGGCCATTTCAGAAGTGGGCCATTGACGTGACAGGCCCATTTCCTACAGCAGCCGGGAATGTTCAGTTCCTAGTGGTAGCCATTGACTACTTCACCAAATGGATAGAAGCGAAACCTTTAGCCCAAACAACCGCAAAGCATATCAAAAAATTTATTTGGGAATTTATTATTTGTCGTTTTGGACTTCCACAGAATTTGGTAAGCGATAATGGCACCAACTTTGCTGACAAGAAGCTACAGCAGTGGCTGAAAGAACTTCAAATCACCCACACCTTTACCTCAGTGGCACACCCGCAAGGTAACGGTGAGGTGGAAAGAGCAAATAAGAGCATCGTCGAAGGCATAAAGAGAAGACTCTTGGAACATAGATCCGGTTGGGTGGACGAGCTTCCACACGTCCTTTGGGCAAACAGAACGCTGAAGAAGACCAGTACGGGAGAAACCCCGTTCAGTCTCACTTATGGCACTGAAGCCATGATCCCAGTCGAAATCGGTTTACCCTCACCAAGGGTCTTAATCCAACCAGAAGACAATGATGCGGAAAGACGGTTAGACCTTATGCTAACCGAAGAGCGCAGAGACTTAGCCGCCGTGCGTGAAGAAAACTACAAACGACAAATGCAAAAATACTACAACACGCGGGTAAAACTCTGCAATTTCAATAAAGGAGACTACATACTGCGTAACAACGAGGCTTCGAACCAACAACGCCCAGGAAAGTTGGCCCCGATTTGGGAAGGGCCATACGTTATCAAAGAAGTTCTGGGAAAGGGCGCATACCGGCTCGAAAGGCTCGATGGCACTCCCATCCCTAGAACATGGAATGGAGCTCAATTACGCAAATGTTATATGTAGATCAATTCCAACTTGTAAAGAAAAGGCCTAGAGCCACTTCTAATGGAAATGATTCTCCTTTCATGATGTATTGATAGCTTGTAACCTATGAACTTCCCTTACGGGAAGAAGTAGTTGCGTGTGGAAGGCGGCAATACCCGCATAAACACAACGCCAAAATGTTAAAAAGTTCTAAGGAAAACCTACACGCAGGTCAGATGTAGGTAAAGATTAGCCATCCTTGTAAGTGCAAGTGACGGTCTTACCCGCACAATCACAAACAAGGAAGCCAAACTTAACTTACCATCTACCACGTTAAAAGGTTAACTTATGAACACTTAAAAAAGGATAAGAAAAACCTACACGCAGGTCAGATATAGGTCTAAAGTTAAAGCCATCCTACTAAGTGCAAGTGACGGTTGCACCCGCACAATCACGAAAGAGGAAGCGAAAACTTTAGTCCATTATCAACCACGTTCAAAGGTTTAACTTAATGCCTTAGAAATTTCGAAAAGGAAAACCTACACGCAGGTCAGATAGAGGGTAAAGATTAGCCATCCTACCAAGTGCAAGTGACGGTTTTACCCGCACAATCACGAAGGAGGAGGCAAAACTTTAACCCATCATCAACCACGTTCAAAGGTCCTTATTCTAAACACTTGGAAAATTGCTAATTCAAACTAAGTATGCAAGTCATAAGTTTATAAAGCAAGGAAACCAAGGAAGGAAATAACAATCTTATACGCAAAAAGATTAATATTTCACAATCTATTACAAGAATGGCTGGGTAACTACCCGCCTAAAAGAAATCTATACAAAGCCAAGTCTATCCTAGCAGTGGGAAAAGATCTTCAGGATCAGGCTTCAGGGCCACCTCCGCTTGGACCAGCACCGTCAGAGCGCGGCTGCCCAAGGAAAGCCTTAAGGATGTTTAGCCCATCATCAGCAGCAGCAGCTTCATTCACCTTTTCCACCACTGGATGCGGGAAGGAAGCGTACTGGTTCACAGCTTGGTCATAAGCAGCTTCAGTATTAACATTGAATAAAGGGAAGTTGGAGGGCGGAAAGCCTCTCTCAGCAAACCCTAGACCAAGCAGGAAGCCAGTCTTCTCCCCATCCTCATGAGAAGCGTTGAGGGCTGCGCTCATCGCATCGTCATAAGAGGTCTCTGAAAGGACCCGACGCACAACCTACAAAAGAATACAAGTTAGAACATTTTCTAATTACGAGCGGAAAGCGTAAAGAAAAAGATAAAGATACCTGAGGCAACGCTTCTCGAAGCAGCCATTGGAGGGTAGCTTGACTTTCTTTGTAAGCACGTTCGGCTCCGCTTTTATCAAGGTTGGCAAGTTGAACTTCCTTGGCGGCAGCCTCTTCGACGCTTTTGAGTTTCCTTTCAGTACGGTCAAGCACCCCCCTCTGGTCAAGGATCTCCTGCAGCTTCTTGGCATCTTCCATTGCCAAGGCGTCATGAGCATGCTGAAGAGCCTTTAATTTGCATTTAAGCTGCTCATTCTCTTCGCGAAGCGGCTCAGCAACAGCTTCAGCCTTGGCAGCCCTCTCAGTTGAGTTTCGCACAGTCTCCTTAGCCAGCCGAAGCTGTTCATTCACAGCTTGGGCAGCCTTGGAGCGGGCCTCGAGTCGCGCCTGGACCTCAACCTCGAGGGCCTTGAATGCCTTCTCCTTCTCGGCTGCGGCAGCGGCCAACTGCCGGTTCTCCTCCCGAAGAGCCCGCGCTTCAGATACATCTTTGGCGCGAGCTGCTTTTAACTTGTCGTTTTCACGACAAAGCAGCTCGACGCGGGGCTGCGTCCGGGCCTGGAGAACCCGAAGCTCATTGGTTAGCCTACCCTCTTGGTAGCTAGCCATGGCTTCCCCCAACGCACCATGAGGAGCAGCGTGGCGAGCCCAGTCCACGCACTCCACAGGGGTACGAAGGGTTGTTCCTCGGCGTATGTTCCATCTTGGAACATACACTTCATTGGAATCCGACACTGCAAAAGAAACAAAGGCAGTTAGGAAAAGATGATAAAAATATACAAAGGAAAAAGAACCCTACGTACCTGTAGGGTCAATAACAGGCCGATAGCCGCCAAACCCATCACCTGAACCTAAAGGAAATCCATCCAACAGGTCAGGTAGACGGGAAGGTGGCATAGATCGGCGGGAAGCCCGGCGCGTACCTGATGGTCCGGCCATCGGTGCCGGTGGCGCAGGTATAGTGGCAGCCGCTGTGGTAGCCATTGTTGGCGCCACCTCCTCAGCAACAGTAACCGCCGGCTCCGTGAAAGATGCTGTAAAAATTGCACTCACGGCCGGCGGAGACAACTTCTCAGCTGGAACAGCCTCAGGAAGGCTGGAACCAGCGGAAGCAGGCACAGACGCCTGGGTCGACGCCTCGGGAAGGCTGACCGAGCCTTCCCTCATTGGCGGGGGAATACTTGCTCCAACTCCACCCTGGAATGCGTCAACATCCACACCTGCACAAGCAAAAGTGTTAGAAAAATTTATTTGAAACAACAAATCTAGACAAGAATTATGGGGGCACTTACGGGGTTTCTTGAGCTTGAACGTACGGACGAGCGGGGGCGAACCCGATGGAGCCGGCCTCTTGACACCGGTAACCGTCGTCGTCGCTGCCTCCCCGGAGGTAACAGCTACAGCCTCCGGAGCGGTGGTCTCCTCACCACCGGGCCCCCCCGCCACCTCTGCACTATCTGACTCCGAGTCAGATAGGACTACCGGGTCGGCCGTAGAGGCCACCTTCTCCTTGCCTTTCCCGACGGCAGCCTTTTTCCTCCGCACCAGTGGAGGACCTTCTGCGGATTCCTCAGAAGAAGAAATGTCAACTCCAGCAGCAGGCACAGCATTGAGAGGTTCAGGGTAGAAGATAGGCTTACCTGGCCGTCGGTGGCTCAGGATCTCTTGGCCTGGCGGGTAAACCTCCACGAACCGACCCGCGGTCTGCTCTAAGATGGGCAACTCGTTCTCGTCCAGAGCACGAGTACCCATCCGCGCGGGACCATCTTCCTCCCGCGGGTTCAGGAGCGACTGAAGATCGTTCCCCTCTGAAATCAACAAGAAAGTTAGAAAAAATCGAAGTCAGCAAAATGAAACAAGACGTACCATAAGGGACAGAGTTCGAACCATATTCAAGGACGATCGGAACCTTATCCGCATTCGCCGCCTTCCACACCCGGCTCATCCCCAGCATCACCATCGCCGACTCCGGAAAACGGAAAACCGGGGACTGGACCCGGGATATCTTCGAGAACCATTCCGCCTCCTCGTAGTTGAGGGCGGGAAGGTTCGGAAGCGCCTGGCAATTCTTGAACTTCATGGCGATGGGGATGGCGCGAGCGGATATGAAGAAGAACTCTCTTCTCCACGAGCGAAGACTCCGCTCGGTGGTACAAATCTTTAAACCCTTGATACGGGTTGTAAGAGTGTACCACCCCTGGATGCACCTCCAAGTGTAGAAGGTCATCAGACGGTCAACGAGGGGCTCAAGGCCCAGTATCCGGCACACCCACTCAAAGTGCCGGACCTTGGCAATGGCCATGGGGTGCACCTCTGTCAGGTGCACACCGTGCCTCTCCAGAACACGGTACACAAACTTTGTCAACGGAAACCTAAGGTTTCCGTAGACAAAGAATGCAGCATAAACCCCGATCTTGCCACTAGGGGCATCGTACACAGTATGGTGGGGTTCAGGAAACTCAGGCTCGAGAGACTCGAGCATGAACTTCCTGACAATATACTGGTACAGATCGACAGGAAGAGAGCACTGGCATTCGCCAGCAGTCTTCTGGTCATCAGCATCATGAGAAGGCATGGTGGAAGAAAGAAGGGATTTCAGAGTAATGCTTTACTGAAAAGAGAAATTCGCCGGAAATTACTGGAGAAGAAGAGATGAAAGTGGAAAGTGTGAATTGCAAATAACCCTCTCCCCCTTTATATAGTAATCGCAATTAATGCGATGAAATTAATACGGAAGAGAGAGAAGTCAAAGGTGCAATGAAACTATGACACGTGGCAAAGGCAAGCTGGCAACAGCTGTCAAAAGGACGTGTGCCAGAGATTTCGCGGCTACGCGCCCGGAATCCCGTGCCCACGCGCCTGAAAAAGCAACTGGAATGACCACATAATGTCATGTCGCCATAACTTCTGGCACGTCCTGACACAGTCAGAAGAAACCGTCGCACGACGTTTGAGGTATTGGGTTGTTATCCATCCACCAACTCTTCAAATTTCAAAATTTAAAAATTTTTTGAAGACTAAGGTTCAAAAAAGTAAGCGGGAAAATACCCCTTACCTTGGCAAACAAGTAACCATAAGCCGGGTGTGGGTACAGTGTAAAGGCAAAACCCTTCACATACCTAACACCCGCAGGGAATTGAAGCCAAAATATTTGGCAACCAAGTAACCATAAGACGGGTGCGGGTACAGTGTAAAGGCAAAACCCTTCACATACCGAGCACCCGCAGGGAATGGACGCCAGGAATACCTTGGAAGTAAAGTAACCATAAGACGGATGCAGGTACAGTGTAAAGGCAAAACCCTTCACATACCTAGCACCCGCTGAGAATTGAAACCAGGAAGGATCTTCTGGGCAATGCTTGTGAAAACGGAAATAATATCCCCGCATAGCGGGAACATCGAGTACTACGTTGTTTGAGGCTCCAAGATGGAATTGGTGGTTTAAACATAATTGATCACTATGTTCAAAAAACTACCAGAACCACAGGGAGAATCCGCACAACTAAGACTCAATGCTCCTGACTTGCGAGGAGGTTACAGACCTACCCGCATCATACCCAAAGACCAAGCAGGAAACTCGGGAATTTCTGCAAGTGACAAGGACTTCCGCGGGAAGAACCCCCACGGAAAACCTTACAAAAACCCCTTTTCAAAACCCTTTGCTTATAAGTCCAAAAGTTCACCTCACTTTATTAGACATTCGTGAAAAGAACATTGGACTGGGGGGACTTGAAGAGGTAGGTCCCAGCAGGGCTCAGTTGGTCCCGCATGACTCACCTTGAACAGGGATGTCTGCGCAAAGACCATCTACTCCCGCAGGACCCACCATGCTCAGAGAAGCCTACGCGCAGTATGCAAGCTGCATACGCAGGGAAAAGCCTCCCAATGGTAAAGTAACCCGCCTGTTCCCGCAGTTGCGGATACAAGCCATCAGGGAAGGCTACCCGCACAACATAGCTACACGCATAAGGCTTAACACTTACAAATATTCAGTGTCACCTGAAAGAATGAGCAGAGGCGGGAGGGGGAAAACTCCCGCCAAAATGGGCCAGTCTGTATGGAGGATCTTTTGCGTGATACCTGACGAGGTAAAGACAAAAGATCTGACCAAGAATGCGACAGCTCACTGACAGCAGCGTGGCAGACAGCACGCCACAGCACTGTGACCAATAGCCGCCGCCTGCCCACCAACTCCTGCCAGACCACGTGCCTAGCCTGCAGTGGGTAGAAGACGAAGAGTGCACGGCACGCCTGCTCTGTGTCAGCCGCTACCTATCCACCACTCACAGGTAGGGCACGTGCATAGGTTATAGTTGGTAGCGTGTTGGGCCGGCTAAACCCCTTGGAAACCCACCTTCGGCTATAAAAGACAGCAAATGGTATTATCATTTCATCATCTACTATCTCGTATAACTTACTTGATAATTGCTCTAATAGTATTCATATACTTTTATATTTAAAGAGCAATATAGACTGATTCTCACGCCGGAGGGTGGTCACAAGGAGGAACCCCCCCCTTCTCAGTGACGAGCTTACGGTGTCTGTTTTGCAGGTTCCTTGAAGTACAACTTACTCTGCTGGACCTAACCTTCGTGGGAAACATTACTTAGCCCCCAGATTACCCATAATCTGCCAGGGGCCACTTAGTGTTTCTTCATTTGCTAATAAGTGAAGTGACAGTTTTGCCCTTTTTCTTTAACAGATATACTAATAAATATTCTTTGACAGTTTTGCCCTTTTTCTTTAACAGAACTTATCATTGCTCTGCATCCTTTGTTTTGTTTTGTTTCAGTTGAATATTTATTTACAGAATTTTTCATGGTAGTTAGAGCTTTACGGTTGCCCTCTTCAACAAACCGTTTTCCTACTTGTTCCTGGCAGTGGCGGATCCAGGAATTTTTTTTAGGTGGTTCCCTCTTAATTTATAAGGTGGTTCCTACGCGTTTTCTATATATCCGTACACTATTATTTCGAAACTCGGGTGGTTCCGGGGAACCACCCGTTTGTATGCTGGATCCGCCCCTGGTTCCTGGAAAAAGATGCTATAAAGTAACCATAAGTCTGTAACTCGAAGGTAAGGGTATAGTATAAACAGATCGAATATAGATTAGGTATGATCTATATTGGGCCTAAGTTTTGGGCAAACACACACACAAATATATATATATATATATATATATATATATGTTTTTGTTAATAACTAATTGATTATTACATTTTTGGGATTTTGGGTAGAGAATTTTTTGGCTTCACCATTTATTAATTTCTTGTAAATTTTAACATTCTAAAACAAAATATATAATCCATAAATTAAAACAAACATTTAAATAAGTGGGCCGGCTCGGCCTTTTTCGGAGATGAGTACATGAAAAACCAGAATGAACCGGAAATTCAGTTTTTGTGAAAAACATAAAACGCAATCGTCAGTTTTGGGCTGGATTACAAGTCGGTTATGTCAGTTTCAAGCACATTGTTTATATTATGTAAAACTTACCCGACTAATATTAGGGGTGTTTATTAACTATTAAACCAAGCAAGTCATCAGGTTTGAGATTTATATATTTCAGTGGATGGCGGTCCTGATGAAGGGTTTTTTTTTTTTTTTTTTTTTTTTTTTTTTTTTCCCTTTTTTGAAATGGGGGATGGTCTGTAACTTGGAACATGCCCATTTATGCGGTTTGTAAATGACACCCCAACTCGGTTGTTCCAAGTTAATGTTATAATGAACCACATTAAACGCTTTAAATAAAGTTTGTTGTGTAAATGATGTTAAGTAGGAGTGTGTTTCTTTCGTAACCAATAGTATGTTGAGAACTGCAAGAACCATAGCTTGCTATTTATTATATAAATTGACTAGAATGCATGTAGATTTCAATTTGTTTTAAGATCTTTGTTCACAAAATAAGATGTTAATAGTCTTTTGTCTTCGCCATCACTAATGTGTAGCACATTTTACTTGTTTTTCACTTTTTCTCAGTAAAACTGTTTTGACCGTGAAGTATCTTATATAAAACTAAATGATACTTCATTTCTCTCTTCACTAGGCTTAATTATATTGTTATAAATTTGTTCAAAAGATGTTACAAGTTTTTGCCTCTAAATTCGACATTTGGTACATGTGTATAATAATGGTCCATGTCGGTTTTGGTAGATTTTGGGTCGAAGCGTCACCTATGGGTTCGAAAAACAACAAATAAACAGGCTGTCTGGTTAGTTTGTTGGACGCGTCAAATTGGTCCAGTATTATGATTAAAGGTGAAATCATTTTTTTAAATCATTAGTTTACTTTAGGTTTATAAACTATAACCGTTAAACTCATTTTTTCAAACTGCTAATCATATATCGAATTGTATAAACACCGATGTATCAAGTTAAATATTGCATTTCAGACCATTTAGAACATTTATTCCATGTATAACATTCAGATATAAAAATGTATTTTTAACTATATTTTGCTTGCTACTACAAATTTTTAGAGCTGTGATCAACCATATTTTTTTACTTTAACTAATGATGTCTATATAATATTATAGTTCTAAAAATAAACCTAGTGGCCCAACAAGCCACGAGCCAGCTTGAACTTATATTTTAGCATATTAGACCATCTCCGGTAAGAGATTCTTGTATGAAAATATGAAAAAAAAACATGTTTTTAATTGTTCGTATGTGAATTGCTTTTGTCTATTTGTTTTAGTTAGATAATCTTCAACCTAAATAAAACTAACTTATTTGATTTTATTTTATCGTTTGTGAATTGCTTTTGTACTAGTTTATGGCGGCATGAAATTGTTGTCTGTCTAATTTTTCAACTGAATTGAGTATAGGCCCTACTAATCTTGGTAAAATGTGGCAGATGTTTGTGTAAATTTTGATTTAAATAGGTCATGGTGGTGCCAAATTACATGTAAATATGTTGGAAGTAATTGTTATTTACCTTATTTTGTTGCTGACCATTGTTAGTAAAATTTGATGTGCTGCAGTGTGGACTTTGCGTGTGCTGTCTTTAGAAGGCTTGAAATAGCTTATTGCTAATGTTGATCCAGTTATCGATTCAACTAAGTTATGATCATGCTATCCTTCAAAAGTACTCCTTTTATTCTACAATTTATGACTTTCACAATACACAGATACAAAATTACTAATTAAATTAGAATATAAATTGGGTATGGTTCCGGGTTCGGGTAGTGAGCTCAATGTATACCATATCTATAAAATATCAAAGACTGATTTCGGGTTTTCGATTAGGTACGGTTTCAGGTATGGGTATCATGTGCACCACTAGCTGCGGTCAAAGCTATTGGGCTTCAATGATGATGATTTTTTTTTGAGTTAATGAGGTGATAATTAGATGCAAAGCTTTTTTTTTTCTTTTGTCTGTCGAAGTTGGAGGATTGTTAGTTTTATTTTGTTTGTTTTTAGGTCTTTTGTGTCACAGTCTGTGTAAAGAAACTTGAAAGTGATCCGCAAAAGATTGTGCCAATGGAGGTTGGGCATTGGACACCCTTCGGTAAGTATGTTTCAATGTTCTTTCATGATATAAAAAAGTTACTGTTTGTTAAAAAAATTTTAATGTGATTCACTACAGGTTCACTCTATGATGTTGCTTTACTGACTGAGACATTGACTTAAAGGTTGCAACAAATGCAAGCTCATGCTCTTCATATTGTCGCGAGAAAACATTGTCACAACAAATGGAAAGCTAATGATATTGGCAATCCTTCCTTAACAATTTTGTAATTAGTATGTTTCGTTGAAAAGGTCATGCCATATAATGTATAACAAGGCTATATGAGTATTATGTGCAACATAATTTATGCCAACTGAAGCCACAAACACTACCAGGTAATTCTTTGGTAATTAGCTATTTTTATGGTAATGACTATTGTAACTTATACGGCTATGGTTCCCCCCCCCCCCCCCCCCGGGCAACGCGGAGGGTCTAAATACTAGTTATAAAATAAAAATGTTAATGTACATTTGAATTTGAAATTAAATAGTTTATTATTTGTACTTTTATCTATTATCTTTTTACATGCGAACAAATATTTTCTACTCTAGAGTCTTAGCTTACTTTATTTCTAAAAAATAATTATCACTTTTGAATAATAAAGTTTTAAAATATAATGTTATAATTTTAGATCCTCCTCTCCCCCAACACCTATATTTTCAAAATTCAAAATTTTCAAACCCCCTTCAAAAAACCAATATATTCTTTATATATTTTTTGAAACGATCAACTAAGTAACGTCGAGTATTCCGTACGCGAGCCCCATTGGATAAAAGGGGTTGGGGGACAAAATTAGGACAAAATATGATCACTTAAGTAGTTTTAAATGTTAAATATTCTTTTCCAATGAAAAGATTTAAATTTCCCTCAAGGAAAAAAATATATTTGATTTTATAATTTTTCTTAGAATGAACAAATTATAAATATTATTCTATATAGTATCTTTAAATAAAAAAGTCTGATAACTAAAATAAATATAAAAGATGATAATGATGTGACAATGTTTTTGGGTGTTTTTATGTTCCGACTTTTAGTGATTTTAGCTAATGAATTTTTTTCTTATATATGTTTCCAAGTGTTTTGATTTTCTTTGTTGGTGATGCACTTATAAAAAACAAGTTAAGCCCAAACCCTGAATAACTTTTATTTACAACCTCAAGTCCCAACTGAAATCATTCTTGGTTAAACTCGTTTACATGTTTGTTAGAAATAATTAAAATAGTTTATATGAAGCGACTAATTAAAATTTTAGTTCAATGTCAACCAAATATTTAATAAATGAAACTCAGATTTCAATTCCAAACATTTATTAAATGAAACTCAGATTTCACGTCAACCAATCAAACTCTTGTCAATGATGGAATGGAGAAGATATACAACACATGTAATAACTAATAATATTTGAACGTTTTGACGGATATTATATAAATATTTAAGAAATATAAACCAACAAAGATGATTTATAAAGTTGTTTTAAAGATGATTTTTCAATGTTTATATGATGTTATTTAACTATTATTTATTGTTAATTACTCTTATTTAAG
>NW_027502725.1:0-44802 GCF_021521415.1 Bidens hawaiensis | reverse complement strand
AAGAGATCTGAACCGTTAACCGTTAGATTGATTATAACACACAAGGGCACTATTGTAAATATCTTTTTTATTAATTTTGGAAATAAGTCTTATTATAAATATCTTCTCTCTTTCTCTTAATACCCATGTTCACCCATATAACCTCCATAATCACCGGTTATCATCACCATCATGTCTCAATACTCTTTTTATTGAACCACCTCCGTAATTCCGTTCACCGGCTAGATGTGGGCAGGAGCAAAGGTTGTTTGTGGTAGCACCAGCACCGGCGACGATGACAGATCCTGGATCTATGATGGGCGCGCTAAGGAGGTTGCGGTTGTCGTATTGTGTGAGGGCAGAGGCAGCGCTGATATGGAATTGGTGTTGTAAGGGGTTTGGTGGTGGCAGCGGTGGTGGCCGGAAACCTCGCCGGTGGCGGCTTATGGTGGTTGTTCTTTCCTGGTTCATGTCACGGAAAAAACAAGCAACCGGTGGTGGTGTTCGTCTTCCTTTGTTTATGGAAATTACATTATGGTTCAACAATTTTGCAATTTCTTTATTCAGAAGTCAACTTCATCTCAAAACTTTATTCTAAAATTTTTCATAAAAAAAATAATAATTCCAAAAAGGGTTGCTATATTTATAAGTTCATATACGTATAATATTTTTATTATTTTTTCTTCTGTGTTTAACAATATATGGTAAAGGAACGGTTTGTGTTTTAGCTATTAATTACTGTTGCTTCATATAATTTTATTATCTATTGATTATCAACGGCCGATGATTTGATATCACGATTCATGTTTATGTAGTGTTTTGATTATTACATGGGTTCTGGTAACCTAATATCATTTAGGAAGGCGTGGTTGCGTTCATTGATTTCATAACTAAAACACGACGATTGGAGTTGGTGCCTTCATTATGTATTTACATGCACATGTATTATAGGTTACAATTGTCAGCGTTTTAGTTCATATCGTGGTAGTTAAATAAAGTGTTCATTAATAAAACACACTGTAATATATCTTGTTCATTAATGTTGGTTAAGAAATTCAAGTTAGTGTGTTTTAGTTCTTGGTGTTGCGTTTCTAATTTGGATTAAAATATTGTGTTTTTTTTTTAATTCTGATTATTTTAATTTAAAACACACTCTTATATATCTTGTGATGTTCTTAGTGTTGCGCAGCTTGTTGCCTGCTTGCCTTCTGTTTTGATGTAATCCAATAAACAATCATATATTATAGAAGCACATTAAAAAATGATAATTATAGATTGATAATGTTTCCATATATAATATAACACATTGGATGATTATGCCCGGGAGTGTTATGAAACAAATATTAAAATTAAACACACAACCTACAAAACACACTTTCCATCTAGACCATCAGATCACCAAATCTAACGCACTAAATTACTTCTTACACTTCTTAGACTTACATTCACTTCGTATTATAACTGCACCTTATATATATATATATAATTATACTAAAAGTCATTATATTTTTCTCTCATGTTTAATTAAATTAATAAGTTTTTTATACACTTATCATTATCTTATATCTCTCCTATGCTTACAACCACTTTCACAAAATTCAAAAAAATTGTATTGTGTGAAAAATGACACCTAAAATTTATTTTTCACAAATAACATTTTCTCTCTCATCTACTTATAACCACTCATAATCATACCATATAATTACAAAACATCATCACAAAAGTATAGGAAATACGCTAAGAATGCTCTTATATGTTTACTTTTGTTTACATATTTATGTGTTTTTTTTCTACCATAAACGTGATGAACGTAACCTTCACTGACACTCCGTCGCAAACTTGGGTTTTATCATTGGCCGATTTTTTCCAATTATTTGAATTTAGTTATGGTAACATAACGAATGTTGCACCGATTCGCCTTCACAAAGGGCAAGTTTTAGCTACAGTCGGTTTACCGACCCAAATAAACGTCAATTTAAAAATATTTCATTTTTTTATCATAAGTTAAACAAGTGGCGCTACTTTTTTTTGTGTTTAAATTATACTTATTTGTCGAAATTATTTTTTAGGTTTAGCTTTGATACTGTTACGAACATAAATTCAATAGAATTTGTGTCCACTTATCGCTGCAACACTTGAGTTTACCGATCCAATAAATGTTGTTTTTCATAAATGTAAAATTTGTTGTATCATAAGCTATACGAGTATCATTACGATAATGAACATTGACTAATTATATTAATTTTTGGGTTTAGTATCGGTACCGTAACACACCTAACCAATGCCGACCAAAGTTGTGTCGCTCTGATCATACGCTGTACCTTTGCGGATACTGATGGAATGTCTACAAATTTATTTTCTTTTATTTAGTGCTGGTCATAACGAACATAACTAATACTGCCCGAAGCCCCGAATTGATGTTATTACGCTGCCACCACGAGACCGGTTTGTCACATGGTGGCTGGTTGGGTTTATAAAATGGGTTTTATTGTATGAAAGCAAACATCAGTCTTTCAGTTACACACCGGTCACTTGCTAAGAAACAAGACACAAACATACAGTGTGCCGTCAGGAAATCCAAGTTGAAGCTGACGACAACAACCAACCAATATCCCTATTTCCATGCATTTTTTTTCCTTTGTTAATTTCATCAATAAGAAAAGCACACTTCTTTTTCGATCCTTCATCCAAATCTCCTATGGCGGAGGTTTCTTACCTCCAACTTCATGAACACGACGATGATCTCGATTTCTTTTGGCGCACCAACGACGAGCATTCAGTCCTCTTCGATCCTCAAAAGCAGGTTAATTTTGTCATCGACATGTTTCATCAAACCGTCGAACAATCACAATCTAATGGAACGGGTGATGATAATTATTCTTCAGGGTTTATGTTTTCGGATTTTTGGGATGATTTCTTCGTATTCAGGACCACAGCTGTTGGATCAGATTCTGATTTTCAACCGGATTCTTCTGATCCGATTCCCAATGCCAACGAATTGGGAAGAAATAGACGATCGCGCGTTAAACATGGTATCCGAACTGGATCCCAATAGTTTGGAATGGGAGGTTTTGTCAAACAATACTGAATCCAATAGTCCGGATTTAGTTAGGGATGTTCAAAACGGTTTGGGACTAGGAACCGGAACCGGTTCCTAACCGGTTCCTATATTCAAAACCCCCTTTTAAACCGGTTCCAGGCTCGAACCGGTTAGGGAACCGAACCGGTTCTCCCACCCTCGGACCCCTAACCTATCTAACCGGTTCTTACCGGTTCCTAACCCGGTTCCTAACCCGGTTCCTGTACCGTAACCGGTTCCAACCGGTTACAGTGTAAAAATTTTTTTTTTTTTTTTTCGTTTTCGTTTGCGATTTTTTACATATGCTTATAATGTAATTAGTCCTATATTTTTCTTGCAGAATCTTCTAAGTTGGCATCTGAGAAAGCAGGTCAAGCCGTGAACATGGCTGAAAATGCTAAAGAAGATGGCAGTGCGAAAGCATATTCATACATCTCCGAACTGGCACATGAAGCCATGAAAAAAGCTCAAGCTTTTGCTGGGGTGGTTGAAGAAACAGCTGAAGAGAAAGGGAATTATGCATATGATGCCGTAGCCGAGGGGGCTGATAAAGCAAAGGTCAAGGGTTCAAACACGGCCAAAAATGCCAAAGATAAGGCATCAGAGGCATACGATTCTGCATCTGAACAAGCAGATAGTACCATACGGAAGGCCACAGATAAAGGTTCTGAACTCAAGGGGACAATGGACGGAGCAGTCGCGGATGGTAAAAATAAAGCACAAGATGCGTATGATGCGGCTTCGGATAAGGCTGGTGAAGCTAAAGACAATTTAAAAGATGCAATGTCTCAAGGAAAAGATCAAGCCAATGCTGCTAAAGAAAATGCTTCGGATGCTGCAGCGAACGCTTATGCTACAGCTAAAGAGCAGGCCAAGGAAACCTATGAGGTTGCTAAGGAAAAAACATCGGATGCTGCAGGGAATGTTGGAGCAGCAGTGAAAACATAGAATGTATGGAAATGCACATGTACACCATGTGCACCTACTCAATCTCCATGTGGTTTCGTTCTTTGTTTCTCGTTATACTAGTAGTGGGGTGCTTGGGGGAGCCAAAAAACGGCTATTTTTGACCCCAACGGTCAAAAAACGGCCAAAAAAAACGATTTCCAACGGCTATATTCGATCCAACGGCTAGAACCGGTTAGGAACCGGTTCCGGATGGTTCAATTCCAGAACCGGTTCCGGTTCGGTTCCGGTTCCTACCCGCCCCCACTCAGAAATGCAAGAACCGGTCACGGATCATCGGGTTGAATCAGATAGGGTCCGGTTCCTACAAAAAACGGGTAGGAACCGGTTCGGGTCCGGTTCGGGTCCACCGGTTCGGTTCCAGGAACCAGTTTCGTTGAACATCTCTAGATTTAGTGGATTACAATTACACAGATTACGAGATGTTATTTGGGCAGTTTTTGGATACTGACTCGGGCAGACCAGCCGCATCCACAACGGTAGTGGAGAATTTATCATCTGTGGTGATAAAGAGTGAAAACAGCGCGCTTTGTGCGGTCTGTAAAGATGAGATTGCGGTTGGGTTCATGGCAAACAAGCTTCCCTGTCATCATGTTTACCATGGTGAGTGTATTGTTCCCTGGTTGGGGATTCGGAACACGTGTCCAGTTTGTCGTTATGAGTTGTTAACAGATGACGTTGAGTATGAGCGAAGGAAGGCGGAAAGAGCTGGTAGTGATTGATGATTGTTGTTGGTAAGTTGGTGTGATTTTGAACTTGGACTTTGTAATGTGTTTGTTTTGTGAATTATATATATATAATATATGATTGTTTGATTTGGACCAACAAACCTCAGATGATCATTAATAGTAACGACTAATCCATCACAAACGCATCAACTGGTATTATCCTGCTAACAAATTTTCAATCACATAACAAAAAGCTTCACAAACAAAGAGTACACATAATATTATTCAGCTGACCTCCCATAAATATTGCTTACAAAATTAAAGATAAATATTTTCCAGTCAAAATGATACCTCATCACATTGCACACCCTTCATTGAATCATGTATGTATAAAATCAATAACAATAAACCATCTGCAACTGTCACTAAGTAACGCTTAAACGGAGAATTTCTGGATCAACTTGTCGACGTGAATGATGATTTCATCAATGCGGGGTCGAACCGCTGGTTGAGGCTGAAGCATCCATGATACAAACTGATGAAGGGCTTCCGGATACGATGGTTTAGGGTTTGTCGGCCACTTAATGTGTGCATTCATCACAGCCAACTGCAAGCTGCCACCTGATTCCCCTAGTGCATACTCAAATGGAGACACACCATACCTGTTGAACAAACCAAACGTTCGGCAACAAGTCCATTCATGTTCATTTATATAATAGACAAAAAAACATGAACACATGTATCATTCATTTGTTATGTTCATGAGCGTTGAACGTTCGTTCATATAAATTCGTTTACTTTCATTTATGTTCGTTAGGTTACTTTTGTTTAAGTTCATTCAATACATTCGTTAGTATATTCATTTAAAATTCTTAGGCCCCTTAAAATTCAGTCTGGTTGTAATAACCTTTAGGCCCAATACATTGTTGTTCACATTTAGTTTTATATGGTTTTAGCATAGTTATCTTCATTTATCTATGTTATGTTTGTTCGTTTACTTTTGTGAACCATTCGTTTATAATGTTAACGAACGAACATGAACAAGAAAGCTCTATTCATTTAATTGCCCGTGTTCAATCGTTTCTTCGGTTAAGGTACCTAATTGTTTTAATTAAGAAATACAGCTGTGAATTAAACAATTGCAAATAAAAGAATAAGAGTTGTCTTACATTATGGCATACAAAGTGCAACCTAAAGACCACACATCGGTCCGTTCATCAATATCTGCTTGGCTCGGGCAGTCCCATAATTCAGGTGCGCGGTAAGGGGCTGAAACATGCTCAGATGCCCATTCCTGGCAAAACACATTACAAAAACAATCATTGAACTACTGTCATTTAATAAGCAACATTAAATAATACAGAATATAAACCTGCAACTGAAGGGCCTCGGATCGAGAGCGGATCTGCTTTCTAGCAGGGCGGGCACTTCCAAAATCCATCATTATAGCCAATGGAGGCTGTCCTTTTCGGTGTGTTAAAAGAACGTTTCCCGGTTTCACATCGTTATGTGCATATGGTGTTTCAAGATTATGCATGTGCTGGAGTCCTGCACAAAGCTGCAAACCGGTCTTTCAATAATAAGTTGTAAAAAAGATTTAGAAGCTTTTACGCATTAATGATGCATGGTGGGCAACTTTCAACTCATTTCCTTTAGCTATCTTGTTTTACTATGTGACCCATTAGAGATAAAAACATAACCCGTTAAAGAACTCTTAAGAAAAATCTTTAATTCAAATTACAAATCATAGCCTACATATTGTGTAACAATTAATAAGACACATAAAAAAGTCATGTCATGTAGAAAATAAAAATATTTACCTGACGAAAAACTTGAAGAACGTCTGATGTAGAAAAGAAGTCCTTGTTAGATTTCATGGTTTTTGCATTATCCAACAATGTGCCATCCAAATGGACTGGAAATAAGAGATATGCCTCATGCGTCCAATTTTGTTCTGGAGTGCCCTAATAAGCCAAACAAGTAATGATGTTGTTTAGAATGAATATAATTTAAGATGTGGTACCTTTACTGGGATAATGGCATGGTCAAGTAAAGGAAGCAGATTTGGGTGATTAAAGAGGGATGAGATCCGAATTTCGTCCTTGACGAACTGCAACTGTTGGTTATTCTGAATCAAAACTTTCTTCATAGCATAAGTTCCATCATCTGCATAGATACATCATTTTTCCTTCAAATACATACCTAGTAAAATCAATCAATTACTGGGAATAAATTCGGACCGGAGATGTGAGAGGGATGTTTGAGTTTACTGGAAGTGATGACCACCTCCTTGACTAAGAAGACGTAAGCAAAACCACCTTCACCCAGCTGCCGGATGACTTTGTACCGGTTTTCGTTGATCCAAACATCTCCGGCAGTCGAATCGTACAAGGCGTTCAGTCCAGAGAAAGAGCACCCCATCTAAATATTCAATGCAGATCTGGCAGCAGCAGCAGCAGCAGCAGCAGTATTAGTATTATTGATTTTAGGAATTATTGATCGGATCAAGTGTATTGGGTTTCTCTCTCTAGAATATTAAGTACTACGGAGAGAGAAAGAGAGAGAGAGAGAGAGAGAGAGACGTGTATTGTAAACATGGTGCTGCAAATCGTTTAACCCAGCAAATGTCAACCCTGCGTTTGGACACCGACGAACATTATTTATTTATTAATAATTTTTAATATCATATCTTTTTTCCATATTAAAATCCCTATAAACTTTATCAATCTACTATCTATTATTATTATATAATAAAAAGGAAGTTTGGCGCCGCTAGACTAAGAATGATTGGTCCATTTGGCGGCGCCTAAATATCCAAGTATAATATATATTTGTATAGATTTTTGTTATAGGTTTGATGATTAAACGGTTATTCTTGTCGAATCACCACTACAACGTCTGGAACAAACAACACACGTGATTTACCAACTACCGGATTTTACAGACTATTTTGTTTTAGTTCCGGAACCATAAAGAACGTAACCCAAACCGACCGAATTGATGTCAACTCACCACTGTAACGTCGGGACCGACAACGCTCGAGTTTTACTAACGCCCGGGTTTTATCGACCAAATAAACGTCATTTTAGATATTTTATTTTTTATATGTTTATTTGACGAATTTAATTTTTGGGTTTTAACGCTTATGTTTTACCAACATTGTTTTATACCGCCCCATAAAAAATATAACTGAAACCGACCAAGTTCGTGTCGACTCACCACCAGAACGTCGGGTACCAACAATGCTCATATTCTTTACCAACATTGTTTATTTGTACCGTAACTGAGACTGACCGAATTCGTTTTGACTCACCGCCGCAACGCGGGGTACCGACAATGCTCGGGTTTACCAACATTATGGTTTTAAAAGCCAAATAAACGTCGTTTTAAATATTTTATTTGTTTTAGCGCTTGCGTCTTAGGATTTAGAGTAACATGACGGGTATATAAGCATATCTGACCAATCCCGGCGCAACGCGCCGAGTAATTTACTAGTTATTATATATAATACACTAGTTTTTATCCCCGTATTACGGTGGCTGTTTTACATTACTCGTTTTTAATATTTATATATTTTTTTGGAGTTTAATTTTATTTATTTTAAGAAACTTTATTTATAAAAGGGTTTCATAAATAACTAAGATGTTATAACCCGATTTAAAACTTATCTGGGTTTGGTGAGACTCAAGACCCGCTTATTTTTTTACTATAAAATTGGTTATTAATTATAAATAATATCTTTTTTAAAAAAAATCATATTATAATTTTTAGTATATCCTATTTTATAGGATTTTCACATCAATAATTTGGTGGGAATAATTTTTAATTTAATTAGATGTTATAACCCGTTTAAGGAATATATGGGTTTGTTAAGTCCCATACCTGTGAATTTGGGTCAAATGCATGAGAACCTACATTTAAAAATCAAGCAAATCTGATGACTCCAAAAAAGAGGGGAGCGGCCACATCGCGACACATAGGATTTTTATGTTTTCGTTTATATATATTATAGATATTGTTGAGAAAAAGTTGAATTAAAAGATTTACAAGAGTTTGTGCATAGGGTACAACACTTGTTGCATTGCATGCAAAGCCCCATATGTTAATCAAAATTCAAATCGACTGGCACGCTAAAAACCCAACCTCTTGTTATTCAAAATTCAATGAAATTGTGCCTATTTCTATCACTTTCTTGGTACTCAAAACCCACTCGACAATGTTAATCAAAATACATAATCAATATGCACCCTCCTCACTTCTCAGGAACCCTAATTCTTTCATTGCTCAGGAGAAGCTCTCTCAGGCGGTGCCACTTTTCGATGGTTCAAGGTTACTACCCGGCATCCCCAACGGTGGATCGGTTAAACATAGACAAGGAAGGTAGTGTATGGTAACAAATCGACGACCATAATTCGAGTTTTCTTTAACTAGTAACCAAATTTTCGGAATCAGTTGTGTATGGTAACAAATCTACAACTCTGAGCCTTAAAACGGTATTCTAATCACTATCATTATATACTAATTAGCATGTTCTTAGTCCCTTATGCATATCTTCACATTCTCTACATGTATAGATGTGTGTTGTCATCCAGGAGTTTGTTTCTATGTTGTAGGACCATTTTTATATTAATTAGCAAGTTCGTGGTGACTCTCAATTTGGTACCGTGCCACTCATGCTGTTTTTTATGTGTGGTTTACAAGTACTTATACTGTGTTAATGTTTCCACGCACGGTTACGTAAGATGGCAATTGGGTTTTTTATGTGCTTCCGCTGTCGTTTGTTACATGCAGATAGGTTACTTTCGGGTCATCGTTTCAGGTTTTTAGAAATCAAACTTTAGGTTGTGATGAATACACGTTGTTTACTAGAAATTAGGTTTAAACTTAGCTTAGCATATACGTATGATGACAATTAGGTATTCCATTTGCAACCTATCTTGCAGCCATGTTTGTGTAACCGTGTAGCTATGATGTTGAGGCGGGTCTAAACCTTAAAAGGTCTTCCAATATCTATTAGTTATCAGGATTATTGCATTCCACAAATTTTATATCTTTTGAAAAATACATTGAAGTTATGTAACCGAATTTAATTGTATGTGTTTTATCTCTTAATAGGTCTGGAAAAATAGCTTAAAAATGGGGTTAAGACTTCATTTAGAATAGAATCAAAACTCTTACGAGATTCTGTCTCCTCAGTCTTAGTTTCTTCAGACGATCCATCACTCTCAGTATTTTCATCATCAGTGACATCAGCTAATTCATCAACATTCACTTGTTCTACCTCTTCCACTGCTACACCTGCATTCACAAAGTTTACCTATACCTATTCTCCAGCTTGATCATCACCTATTGCTTCAGCAACATTTGCCCTGTGAACAATCGTATTCCAGTTGAAACCTTCATCCAATTGTGCATGACACGCTTAAGATGACGAGGCCTCAGGCTTCTTTAAAGATTCAGCTGGTGCAGGAGATATTTGATGATAGATGGCTTGCTTGTTGTAATCCCTACTAAAAGGATTAGGACTTGTCTCCCCAACCTTTGGATTTGTGCATTCCCTCTTGAAGTGACCTCTCTCTTCGTATCTATAGCACCTCACCTTGAACATGTCAAAACCCAAATTTGAAGTCGTCCCATCCAAACAGTTGTTACCAGTAATTTCCCAAAACCTTTATGCACTGCAGAAAACACCTGCCATACATCAGCGAATGTCCAACATCTCCATTTCTTTAGGATCAATCTGCTCATAATCCTCTTTAGTCATGTTGTAGTCTCCAATTCTCCCAGTAATTAAACATTCATATGACTCAAGGACAGATCCTAGAAAAGCCATATGTTCTTGAACGTTTTCAGTAGTCAGACCATTTATGTTCCTGATGTTAACCGCTATGTTGCATTGCATAACATCAGGTGCTGAACTTGAGGGCTTTGAGGCTTGATCAGTTGTAGAGTTAGTTCCAATGTAAGAGCTTGTGTAATGTGGTATATTAGATGGTTGACTTGATTGAGAACTACCACCAAAACTACTATTTGTGACAAAAGCAGTTTGAATCTTCGGGCTAGGATCTACCAAGATTGCGATGCATTGAAGTATAACCCGATATCTTGAGTTACAGTATTACTCTTCATCTTTTTCTTCTTGCGAATTTCAAGCTCTTGTGCTTCCAACTTCTCAATGAATCGAGCTAGAGTCAATATTGCATAGTTGATCGAGTTTGATTGTAGAATCATAATAAAAGTCTATCATTAATCAGATAATGAATCAGCAAGCATGTCAATGTACTCATAATCTTGCTTATCAATTCCCAAAAGCTTCATCTAATTCACCAAATGACGGTAACTTTCAATCAATTGTGCCATTGATTCACCTTTAACCATAGCGAATATATCAAACTCTTTCTTTAAAAGACCAATCTTGGACTTTCTCATGTCTGGATTCCCTCTATCTTTGTTCAATAAAGCTTCCTAGATTGAGTGACACGATCCATTATGTTAACAATTGAAAGATCTCAGACTTGATAGCTTGTTGAAAAAGATTCATCATTTTCTTCTCCTTTAAAAATCTTGGTTTTTCAGCCTCGGGAATTTGAGATAATCGATGACTATTCTCATTTATTGGAATGGTGTACTCCATCTCAACAGCTTCCCATGCATCATAATTCACAGCTTTAACATACGTCTCGAACTTATCAGCCCAACTTTGATAATCTTCCATTCTTAGCAACTTCGGTGGCTTGTTTAATGTCCCCATTTCATTTTCAAATTGATATTCTGAAGGATTGGCGACTGGTGTGTCGCAAAAGCATTCAAATCTTCCATTGTTGCACAAAGATCAAAAAATTAGCTAACTTGGCGTACAAGTCAGAGAAATTTATACGGACGTGTAACTCCTTAGCGTATAACAAACTTATACGGTAATGAGCCCAATTATACGGCCTGAAACACTGTATAACCCAACTTATACGAAAACCAACTCTTATACGGTCAAAAGTAAACTTATACGGTCAAGAATCAACTTATACGCTGATTCATCTGTTCAAACATCATGATTTGAAACTTGAATTTCAGCAAGAATATGAAGATTCCACTCGTGCAGAAATGATTATCATGTATAAACGATCATAATCACCGAATAAATTTGAAATTTGTCCATAAATTGCGAGTAATTGAAGAAATAGTAATCAGTTTTGGTTTTGATTTAGTGTTCTTCATATCTTCAAGTAATTGTGCTCAATTCAGTAGCAAACACGAGCCAAATTCTCTGATACCACTTGAAAGACCTTGTTCTGGATCATATACATCATCATATATGTGTAAAACGATACGGATCGATAATATTGTGTTTACTATACTATATAATATTGCGAAAACATATCATAAAAAAAATTGCTAACACATTCACTCAAAAACATCATAAGATTGATATAACATTCAAAGTATAAACTGATCTCTCTCTCTCTGATCAGATTCTCAAAACTGTTATGAGTTATAACATTTAAGCATCAATTTATACACATGCCTATAACCCGTATAAGCCTCCCGACGTATAAGACATATACGCCACGTATAAGTCTTATACGCTGGCTTACACTTATACGGATCTTAACAGATTCTAACATTGAAACTTTCAGTCCTTTAACTATACAATAATGACAGATTAAGCCCATAAGACCTACCATTAGAAACTAATGCACCAACATCCCCCAAGACCAAGTGAAATATATAAGAGGGGTAACTCAAGTGAGAAGTTTAAAGGACAAGTGTTAGTACATGGTTTTGCGTCTCGAGTCTTTGTATTTAACGTTAATATATTTGTCGTTTATGTTAAGTAATAAATTATTAAAGTATTATGTTAGTTCGCTAAAGTGATAGTCTAGTTCGCTAAGGATGTTTAGCGAACTAGATCTAAGTTAATTATCCTCCTGATTCGTTAAGGATGTTTAACGAATCAGGGGGTGATTCGTTAAGAGTATTTCATTTAATGTATGTAACGAAGTGCACTCTAGTTCGTTAGGGGATGTTAACGAACTAGGTCCATCCACTGTTCACAGTTAATATTAAGTTTTGAGTTTAATTAACGAATCTCTGCTGAATTCTCTCTCAAGCTTTATCCTAATTATTCAATCTAATATTATACATATACATACTATAAACTAATACTAATATACATGCAATAAATAGCAACAATGAACTAGATCTGTTAAATGTTGATCGAGCTTTAGAGATCTGATATTGATAAGGCTTTCACAATTGGTATCAGAGCTTTCGGTTGTTCGATTACTGTTGATTCGTGTGTTTAATTGTAATTGGGACTGTTTTAGTGTTAACTTTGGTATAAGTTTGATTACAGTTTGAATTTGATTCAATTTGAGCTTGATTTGGATTGGTTATGGATCAAGTGGATTGGATCTGAGGGTGTTAAGGTATTGGGTAGGTTTGGTAAGAAGGAATTGGGGTTTGGATTGAGTTTGAAGTAAATTGTATTGTTTTTGGTTTGGCCGAGAAACAGGGGATTGGTTTTGGTCAGATTGTTTATGATTTAATGGTAATTGAGTTACGGGATTGAAACGAATGGTTTTGTGATTGATTTACGAGTGTTTTGGTAGTTCATTTGAGCGATTTGGTTGAGTAGTGATTAAGTATTACGGATTTGGTTCTGAGTTGGTGTTCATATGATTTCCAGATTTCTGGAAATCACGTTTGAAGATTTGAAGATCTTCAAACAAATTTGAAGATTCGTTGAATTTTTGGTTACTTCGTTAACACTGTTCACCAAATTCGCTACCTGATTCGTTAATTTTTAAGCTAATTCATTATGAGTTTTGGTTGATACGTGAACCAATTCGTTATGTAATACGATTCGTGTCCAACTGATTCGTGTGACAAGCGTCCACCTTGGAAATTGTGTTATAACAACTTTTTTCCACGTGGCATTTGTTGTCAGAGTTTGTTACAAACCGTTGTAACAACCTGATTCGCTCTAAGTTGACTCGTTATCAACTGTAGCTAGTTCTTTATCTAATTCGCTAAGCCTCTCTTAGTGATTCGTTAAAGATAAGTTTCTGATTCGCTAAGCTTATACTTAGTGATTCGTTTAGCCAATACGTTACTTGACTTATTCGTTGACCATCTGATTCGTTGATCAATTCGTTAACTTCAATTCTGATCGCTACTTGATCAATCTTAACTTCGTTAAGGTGTGATTCGTCATCTACTGTTCACAGTTCATTACCTTTACTGTTTACAGTTCGTTAATCTTATTTTCAAATTTAATCCTTAAAGTTAAAAACTTGTCAAAAATGGCTGGTATATATGCATTAGCTTCTCAAAACATGTTGATGAAACAAATGTTACAACTGGACACTGAGATTGGTTCACATTCAAAATGTCCACATTTGATGAAATTTAACGATTTTGCTAAATGGGAACCTCGTTTCCGTGCTCATCTAGGGTCAGTTCATCCTGATTGTTCGTACTGTTTGGATGAGGTTTTACATCGTTCCTACAATTGGAGATGAGACTATTGGTTCTACACCTAAGGCTATCTCACAATATTTGGTTGAAGAGAAGAAAGCATTATAAATTGAGACAAAAGCTTATTCTACTCTTACTATGGCTGTACCTGAAAACATCTTTCACCAAGTAGGAAATATTAAGATTTGTGCATCTTTATTTCAACATATCCGTATGAGAAGTATGGGAAACACCGCTGAAAGCAAAAAGGTTATGCTCAAGTTTCAATATAGAAACTTTAACCTACTAAAGGGTGAGACTGTTGAAGAGATGACTACACGATTTAATCATTTGATAGCCGAGATGGATAAGATGAAATTGGAAATATCTGAATTTGACAAGATTGATACTATTAAAAGTGCTTTACCAAGTTCTTATTCAACTTTCCTTATGGTGTTGAAGGATAATAATTATTTTAGTACTGAGGATTTGACTGCATCTGAATTTCTGCAAAAGATAGAGGCTCGAGAATATGATCTTAAATGTCAGAAGTCTTCAAAAGATAATCAAGATCCTGCATTTTATGGTGGAAGTAGGCCATTAAGTTCAACCATTTCACCTATCACTGCTTTTATCACACAAACTGCAAGTGAAAATGCAACAACTATCTATAGTGATCCACGTGCTTGTTTCTACACAGCTGGAAATGCTGGTTCATCTGGAGGATCTGGGAGTTCATCATCATCAAATCAATTCTCATCACAACCAAATGTAAACATGAGAGAATCTGAATAAAATTTTGCTTTCTTATCTGCTTTCATGACTTCATATGAGAATTTGGTTAGTAGTAAAATTGCCACAAGTGATTTGACTGATGAAGATTATGATCAAATTGATCCGGATGATTTGGAACTAATGGACTTAAAGTGGAACATGGCAATGATAATCAGGAAAGTGAAAAGGTTCATGTAGAGAACGGGTAAAGATCTTCCATCTTTGAACAAGAAATTTGGGTTTGATAAATTAAAAGTCAAGTGCTATAATTGTCAAGAGTTTGGTCACTTTGCCAAAGAATGTGATAAGCCTAAAAAGGAGTATACCGGTCCCAGAAAGCAAGATCAAAACTCATCGAGAAAAAGTGGTAATGATGCAGGAAAGTATTCTAGAGGTAAACCTTCGTCTTCTGGATCTCAAGCAATGTTATCTAATGTAGATGGAGAGGACTGGTCGCAAAAGTTATTATGTGGTAACAATCAAGCAAATCTTGCAATGTTTGGATTTCCTGAGTACTTCCAAGATGTAAGCGGAAGTGAAATTTCTTCTGATGCTGATACTGAGTCTGAGTCTGATGATTCAAGTGAAATTTCTTCTGATGCTTCCAACTACTTTCGCTTGCCTGGCAAAGATTAGTGATTCAACCTCGTCTGCTTGCATGGCTAAGCAAAATGAGGTTAGTAATTCTACTTCCAAATTATCATGTGTTGATTGTGAGACTAAAAAGTCTAAGATAGATGCCTTGAAACTTCAAAATGATAATTTGCTAAAAGAGATTGTTTCGTTAAAAGATACTTATAGACAATCCTTGACCTCTCAAATGAATTCAAGAGAGAAAATTGAGGCTTTAACTATAAGTAATCATGATCTTAAGGCTGAGTTGTCGGTAAAAATGACCATCAATGATAAAAAATTTCAAGAAATCTTGAAACATAGATCAAAGATAACTGATCTTGAAAATGAGGTTCTTGATTTAAAGAACAAATTGGGCAAATTCAGAAACTCTTCATTTTTGCTAAATGAAATAATTGAAGTATCTGGTAAGCAAAAAGATTCAAAGAAAGGAATAGGTTTTGTTGAGATTCCACCACCCTTTCATAATGATTACAAACCAAATCCTTTTGCTAGACAAGAAGAGGATGTGATTGTTAAAGAATATATGATTTTTGGAAAAACAAAACCAGTTAAACCTGAAAGTGTGAAAGCCCAATCTTCAATTCAGAAACCTCATGTTCAAAGCAACAAAGTCTTTGTTGAAAATGTTGACAAAGTTATCATTTAGGATGTGTTCGAACCTGAAATCATACATAAGAACAAGAACATTCCAAGTTCTAATCACATACGTTGTGAACGTCATGAATTTGAGGAGGTTGTGTATGGTTCGCACGCAACCAAGGTGAAACAAGATGCTCATGTTAATGTCAAACCAGTAAGGGCCAAGAAATTAGAAAAACCCAAAATTTCTGATGAGGATTTGTTGTGTTTTATAAATCCAACTGTTTCCAAGCCATCTACTGGTAGAGTATTTAAATTAAAGGGGATAGACACGATGTTCACTGAGAAAGACATTCCAATAAGTATCTTTAAACCCGAACTTATTGAGAGTGTATTTCACAATGAAACTTTCAAGATTCAAGATCTTGAACGTCGGTTTTCTTAAGCTAAAACATTGGCTCTATTTGATCCATTGACTAAAGCAAAGCAAGTTTTAAAACAAGCTAAGAAAGTTCAATTTGTGAAGTCAACTGGAACAGATACGTTGAAAAGTTTTTCAAACTGTTCTAATTTAGATTTTTACTTGAAAAAGAAATCTGAGTTATCTGATGATTTTGCTAAGAGTATGACCAAAAATGTGAGTCATCATTCATCTTTTGGGTCATATGTTCAGACTAATTCTCAACATAATCATGTTGACATGCGAAGCTGTTTCCTATGCGGTCAACAAGGTCATGTAGTAAGAAATTATGGCCAGAAGAGCTATCAGAATCTTCATCCTTTTATCAAGGATCATTCCAAACCGGTTCCTTTGATAAAGGAGATTCTGAAACGACCTGTGTCCTATGCTAATGATACTCATATTATGTTCTCTAATGTGCATAATCAAAAAGTTGTTCATGTGAATGAAACTCATGGTTCTATTAAACCAAAGTTTATTCCAACGGAACCGTTATACAAAAATGTTAATTCAAATGTAGTTCAAGCTGCGTATCGACGACGAAAGTCCAAGAAACCTGTAACTTATTCTCAAGTTGCTGAACAACAATTGAATGCAACTAAGTTTAACTTTTCTCAAGAAAACTAAAAGGTGCCCAAGACTGAGGCCTGGGCTGCCATTTTGCAATAATCATTTTCGTTTGTGTGTAGGGTACATCCAAGACCATTTCTGGTGAAAACTGGATCATGGATAGTGGATGTTCTCGTCATATTACTGGAAATCTCGACCTCTTAACAAATGCATGAAATATTCAAGGGGGTTATGTGGCGTTTGCTGGGAATTCCGGGGGGTATGATTACACAGGAAGGTGATGTTTCGAATGGGCATATTACTTTTGGGAAAGTTAATTACTGTGATAAAGTGGACCATAATTTATTGAGTGTGTCGCAAATCTGTGACAAGCAATACACTACAGTATTTACAGATAAAGAGTGTCTGATTTTAAAATCGGGGTATGTGATTCACGAGGACATGGTTGTCATGCGATCACCTCGATCAAATGATATTTATGTCTTAAATGTGAGTTCTAAAGTATCAACATCGATTGAAACATGTTTTGTCTCGAAAGCAACCGAGAAAGATTCTATTCTATGGCCTCGTAGAATGGGTCACATTCATGTTCGTAAGATTGAAACATGTTGAAGGTGTGTCTTTGAATAATTTTAAGTTATCCGATCACTGTGTTGCTTGCAAAAAGGGCAAACAGAAGAAAAAGTCACATCCCTCTAAGTTATTGAATTCCATTGATACTCCTCTTGAGCGACTTCATATGGATTTATTCGGTCTATTGAATCGTGCGGGTATTTCTGGAGATTGGTATTGCCTGTTAGTTACTGATGATTATTCACGATACTCATGGGTCTTGTTTATGAGTTCAAAAGATCAAACACCGGTTCTCATTCAAAATTTAATCACTAAGATCGAATCATTATACAAACAGAAAGTAAGGAGAATTCGAAGTGACAATGGTACCGAATTTAAAAATACTGTATTGGATTTCTTTTGTTTACAAAAGGGAGTTCATCGAGAATACAGTGCCCCATATGTACCATAACAAAACGGTGTTGCTAAACGAAAGAATAGAACGTTGATTGAAGCTGCTAGAACGATGCTTGCTGATTCAAAGCTTCCTATCCAGTTTTGGAATGAGGCAGTGAATACTGCTTGTTATACACTCAATCGAGTTCTAACTGTTAAAAGACTCAAGAAGACAAGTTATGAGCTGTTGAATAATCGTAAACCTAATTTAAAGTACTTGGAACCTTTTGGGTGTCCTTGTACGATGTTGAAAAAGGATGTAGGAAAGTTCGATGAAAAAGCCATTGAAGGGTATTTCTTGGGTTATGCGTCACCTAAGAAACGAGTATTTAATTTTACGTCTGGTTGTGTTGAAGAATGGTACCATGTGGACTGTCAAAAGGACACTACTCCTTCTTAAGGGAAAGGTCCCGACTGGATGTTTGACTATGATGGCTTATTCAATTCGTTTACTCCAACAACTGATCAACCAGATGAAGATTTAGTCCGTACTTATTTTGAGGAACAATTGGTAATTCCAATATTTGCAAGTTATAATGATGTTGAAGTTCCAATCGAAGCTCCAATAGAAGAACGTGATAATGAGTTTCCAGTTCTCTTCGACAATGCATCTACTTCATCTGATGACACTCAAGTTGTTGATTAAGTTATCGAACTTGATAGTGATGTTTCATCTCACGATCTGGGTGAACACTACACAAATTTATTTGAAACTGTTGATGTTCCTGAGAATCCCACTCTTAGGATTCATAATTATCATCCTAAAGAAAGCATTATTGGAGAACTTAATGTGGGAGTTCAAACACGACATCAAGTTGCTTCATCAAGTGAGAATAATGTATTGTGTACTTATGCTGACTTACACTCGTCTGGGATTGTAAATGTTGCTAAATTCACTGGCTTTCTATCTCAAGTTGAGCCAACGACTCCTCGTATGGCACTTCAAGATTCCTCTTGGGTAGAAGCTATGCAAGAAGAATTACAAC
This sequence comes from Bidens hawaiensis, assembly GCF_021521415.1. Lineage (NCBI taxonomy): Eukaryota > Viridiplantae > Streptophyta > Magnoliopsida > Asterales > Asteraceae > Bidens > Bidens hawaiensis. Next base: position 25,644 of record NW_027502725.1, on the reverse strand, counting down.
AATTTGTACGTTTGGGTGTTTGGGATCTTATTGACAAAACTGCTAGAGTCAAGAAAGCTATTCCAACTAAGTGGGCATATAATTGTAAGAAAGACGATCGTGGGGTAATTGTGAGAAACAAGGCATGCTTAGTGGTGCAAGGTTTTCATCAGCAAGAGGGTATTGATTACACTGAAGTATATGCTCCAGTTGCAAGATTAGAGTCTATTCGAATCTTTCTGGCGTATGCTGCTTAAAAGAACATTAAATTATACAAAATGGATGTCAAAAGTGCTTTTCTCAATGGTGAACTTCATGAGGAAGTGTTTGTTTTACAACCTCTGGGTTTTGAAGATCCTGATTATCCTGACCGTGTTTACCGTTTAAACATGGAATTATATGGTCTACATCAAGCCCCGAGAGCTTAGTATGGCACGCTCACCGACCATCTGACGGATATGGTTTCAAACGTGAAACGGTTGACTGCACTTTTTTTTATAAAAATATTGGTGATGATCTTCTCCTCGTCCAGATTTATGTAGATGACATAATCTTTGGGTCAACAAATGACACGTTATGTAAGGAGTTCGAGAAATCAATGCAAACCAAGTTCGAGATGAGTTCGATGGGAGAGATGAATTTCTTTTCAGGGTTGCAGGTTCATCAATCTGCAAAAGGAATCTTCATTCATCAGACAAAATATGTGAACGACGTCTTGAGCCGATTCAAGATTACTGCCGGAAAAATTCCTTTTACTCCTCTCCCCGCGGGTCACAATTTATCACCGGATGAATTGGAGGATACCGTTGATCCGACCCTTTACGTGCTATGATTGGTTCTTTGATGTATCTTACTGCTTCTCGACCAGACATAATGTTTGCTGTTTATTTATGTGCTAGGTACCAAGCTAGTTCTTGAGTGACTCACCTGGTACCGGTCAAGCGTATTCTTCAATATCTAAGGGGCAATCCTGACACCGGGTTATGGTACCCCATAGACGATACTTTTAATCTTACCGCTTATTCTGACTCAGACTATGGAGGACGCAAGATCAATTTCAAGTCCACCACAGCGGGATGTCAATTCTTAGGAAGCCGGCTTGTTTCCTGGCTGTGTAAGAAGCAGACAACGGTCTCCACTTCAACTGCCGAAGCTGAATATGTTGCAGCCTCGAGTTGCTGTTCCCAGGTTTTGTGGATAAAACAACATCTTCGCGACTACGGTTTAAAGTTTCTTACTACTCCCATCTTAATTGATAATTCTGCTGCGATTAGTATCATCAAATATCCCATACAACATTCTAAAACGAAACATATCGAAATTCGATATCATTTCATACGGGATTGTTATGAAAAGAAATTAATTGACCTTGAGATGTCAATTAATAAAACGCGTTTTCAATTTTTGATAAAACGCGTTTTCAAAGCATTTGATAAAACGCTTAAAGACCGATTTTCAAAAGTTGATTTACCTACCAAAGCATTTGATAAAACGCGTTTTCAATTTTTGCTTGGTTTGAATGGCTTAAAGACTCTTGCTGCTGTCCTGAAATTAGGATAAATGTATTTACTTTCAGTTCATTTTTCTTTTAAATTTTAATTTTGATTTAGCTTTTAGGGGGTGAAAATTTAGAAAATACAAAAAGAATGTGCTTTTCGTTTGTATAGATAAAATCCAAAACATTGAAAAATTTAAAAATTCAAAAATAGTGCAAAAATTCAAAAATAGTGTGTTTTCATGTCTTTAAATTTCAAAATTTGAAAAATCAAAAAAATTGTGAAGTTTATTTTGTTTGTAAAGATGTCACACCCTCAAAATCCACTCACGGAGTTTTACCGTCAGAGGGTGTGAACTGGCAGAATCGGAATCATCAGTTATAATCAAACCATAAAAACGTTTAAATGCAAATAAGTGCGGAAGCGTAAAAACCTTAATTCAAAAGTTGCGTCACGCAGGACGACTTAAAACCAAAGATAACTGTTAAAAATAAGTTTGCAGAATAAAAGTGTTTTCATTTAATGCATGCTCCTAAACCGCGCGCCCGCCTCGGCTACATGAGAATAACATACTAAAAGTGTCAACACAAGGTTGGTGAGTTCACAAGTTATATAAGATAAATCGTTTAGCGTTTGCATTCAGCGTTTACGTTAAGTGTTTTGCGTAACCTCGTTACGACGTTTAAGCGTTTTGCGTAACCACGTTACGGCGTTTTGCGTTTTGCGTAACCACGTTACGGCGTTTTGCGTTACCAGATAATGTTATGTCAAATTATATATCGATAGGTAGCTAATCTATACAACAAGTATTACTAAGTGGTTCGACACCGAAGCTGACTGTTTATCAAGTGCCCGTCACCAGGTCAATCCAGACCATGGTAAGTGTTAGCCAAAATTACACCCACTCAACCTCCAGTTGAGCTTAGCGTCGGGTGGGGTTTGTCAAACCCAGTAGTACTACTCAACAGTGACTCGCTATTCTAAATATTAACCGGTTCGATGTGTGGGACTTCAAATGTTACGTTTGCCGCTTAGTCTTTACAAGTGATATATAATTTATAACAAAATCTTAAATATGCGTTTATCTCAAAAATGCGTTTATCGGAGTATGTTATCTCCCCCAAGTGAAAAACGTTTGAAAACAGTTTAAGAGTGGGGTAAGTGAACTCACTGTTTGCGAAGAATATCCCGAATTAGATCACCAAGTGATGCGCGTCGTAGAAACTCTCTAGCGTTCTAAATAACAAAGAGATTTTCTAAGTATCGGTATGTTTAACGAGTCTCTAGACTCGGCACATAATACCTATGCACGTAACATGTTTCGTGTTTCGTTTGTGAATCGTGTGTGACTTAAACAAGTACAATTGTGATACGATACGTGAGTGAACAATTACTTTTGTGTCATGTATTAATAACATACTTTGCTAGCAATTATCCCCGTAAGGGCATTTTGGTCAACAAATAACAATTACTAGCCATTATTCCCCATAAGGGCAATTTGGTCAAATCATGGCAATCAATTTGCAACTATTCCCCGCAAGGGTATTTTGGTCAAAACATAACAATTATATAAGAAATATCATATTTCATGCATTTATACACAACTCAGCAGCTAGTTTCACTGTGACAGAATTTCTACTTGAAAGATTGTACTATTTCACCGATCATATCATCTCAATTAATTCACCAAAAATCACCACTGAAACATACATGTCTTAGGTTTCCAGAACATATTTTATCTTATTTGTATTCCATATAGATTTCTCATAATGATCAAAACACTACAGTAAACTCATATCAGTCAGATTCATGCGCAACAGAATGTTATTTGCAATTCCCGTTAAACGAAAAATCCAATAAATGCAAGACTACTTGGGTTTGGTTCCTAACTCAATGGGTCAACTTCCAGAAGTGGAACCAACCCAATTGGTCTCGTAGTTCATGAGATATAACATTTACAACATAACTTAACAGCAGGTCTAACAGCTCAGCTTTGCACAACGTTTTTGTAAAATCATAAAAGTAAACTTCTACTTGTCCAAAAATTACAAACTTATACTTTATAGAAACTAGACTCAACCTAGTTTACTGCAGTACCCACAATCTCAACCAAGTTTCACGTTTACACTTCGTTACAGTCACTTAAACATCGTATACATATTCTGTCCAGAATCTGTTCACATCAAAACTCAACAATTTAACTATCTATGGACCATAAATCAATCATATAACATGCTAGACACTACAACCACTATCTATGCATATCAATTACACCATACATACAAGATTAGGGTTTGTGTTTTAACTCAAATCAAAGACAACAATCAATCAAGCAACAACATCAATACTAGTTATCAATCATCATGAATTCAACAACCATCATGTTAACTCATACATACATATAAAAATCGGCTACCTAGGGTTCTTAATTAACCCATTAAACATCAAAATTAAACAACAAGAAGGTAAAGGATGATCAATTATACCTTCCTAGCACCTAGTTCTTGGATTAAACACTTGATTAGGGCTTGTATGTGTGTGTGCTTGTGGACGGCAGCCAAGAGGGAGCAAGGGAGGGGCCGATCGGAGCTTGTAGGTTTATAATAATAAGTTAGGGTTAAGTGTTAAGGTTATATTTATAGATATACAAGTTACACTCTAGTCCCTCTACTTTCAAGTGTTGTTTTTCTAGCCTAACTAGCTTGTTTTCGTCTTGAGTTAACGTTTATAATCATGTTATCACATAACACATAAGTCTAACACATAATTATCACATAATTATTGTTTTGACGTTTTTCGTTTATTTATCAATCGTTTGCGTCAACTCGTTTGCGTTTCGGTGCAAATCCCGAAAGACTACACATGTAGTAAGTGTTAAGCGTCATTTAAACCCTAGTTTAAATGTAATGATGTGTGCGTTATAGATTCAATGATCTTAAAGTTTGAATTGACGGAGTTGAGTTAACGGAGTTAACCTGAAATTGACGATTGTCACAAAAGAAAAATCAGAAAAGAAAAAAATATTGTGTTTTTATGTATGTATAGAGAAAAACCAAAAAGATTTTTGCTTACGTTCGCTGAAAATCATGTCATTTGCTTCTGGTTTTGAAGGACATATACTTGTATATGTTTGGTCCTGATAATTTCTTGTAAATATTCGGGATAACCATTTACCTGACAATGGAAAGTATTTGGGGTTTCGTTAAGCTTTCTACTTTATTTTCTAGCTTAAAATTATGTCAGTTATTTAAGTTTGTGGTACATGCTTGCATGTTTTGGTCCTGTTATCTACTCGTAGATGGATAGGATAGCCATTAATTTATGAACTTAAATTAACTGGGGTGATTAAATTTGTTTATGCTCCTTAAAATTTTGAGTTTTTGAAGCAAAAAGAGAATGATAGTACATTGATTATTTGACCCCAAATCCAGAAAGAAATAAGCTTAAAAGACTGAGTGCTTAATCATTGGTGCATTGATAGGTCTTAAACAAGCTGTTAGAGTAAAGTAAGTGATATAAACCTAAAGTAAAGCCAAATTGAAAGAGGTATTAGTCTCTAGAAAAAGTCTTGGTGAGGATGACAGAAATGTAATAACCGGTCATACTCAAGCCTTACAGATGTTGATCACCCAAAAATACAATAAAGCAAATAACACGCGTTAGGATTCTGGACACTGTGAGTCTTTATGCGGCTTAATCATCTGGGTATTCATATGCATGAATATTTCATTCGCTTTTAGAGCAAACCCAAAGTCATTAAACTTGATCACTGCTGTACTTCGTACAATCCAAATTACTGACTTGATCAAAATCCGCTGTTAGTCATGCAATTGTTCCTCCCTTGCGCGCGTCTCATTATCAATAAGAAACAGACCCCAGGGGATACAATGTATGTAAGCCGACAGATGGACTCGTGCATATTCACTCACAGTAAAGGAAACTTGATGCATTGCTCAAATATTCTAAAAGGTTTTAAATTTTGATCAACACTATAACGGTTTAAGTCAAGTTGGGGTGATTTGGCAAAAATCAAAATAAGCTTGAACCGAGATTAGGGGCTGATAGTTTATGATATTCTGTGCGCTAATTGAACCCTTAAATCATATCACAAAAATGCTTGAAGGATTGTATAAGATTTAAGTGGACAACAATATCAATGACCGACTTAACGCCAGTCATAATATCGCTGAAATATAAAACTGTGATGGAACGGCATTTTGGTGAATATGATTCTCTGCTCAAACTCAACAAAAATACAAAAATATGTACTTCTTTTGAAAATTATAGAAAAACACAAAAAAATTGTCTATTTCATGGTTCAGATATTTTTCCTGCAAATACATTCTTTAAATTTTACAAAATACCAAAAATATCTTACTTTTTCATTTTACATACTATTTATATTCTTTAAATTATGTTTTAAAAACTTGAAACGAGTAAAGTATTTGATTATTGAGATAAAGGACCTCGGTAATTCATTTAAGTTAATTGGATAATAATTATTTTTTTATTTAATTAATTAATTTATTTATTTACCAATTGAAATTAAATAACACAAGAGTGATTTTTAAATTATGAATAACGAATTAAGCCATTCTTAACGAACTACATTCTAGTTCGTTATCCTCCTCCGCTTCCGCACTCTGTAACGAATGGGTTTAATTCGCTATGCATAATCTAAAGAATTAGATACGAATTGTGTCTGATTCGTCATGACATGTGTTAACGAATCAATTGATTCGTTAATTCAAATTTCAAACGAATCAGATGATTTGTTGCCTTGGGAAGCGTGTTTGTCAGTGTATATAGGACGGCGTGCAACGAACCATCCTACACTATTCCTTCATCTTCCTTACACTTAAAGTTACCCTGTTCAAAATTTTCCAAATTTTTCGATCTTCGAAATTCAGACTTTTGAGTATATTATTGTGTTCATAAGGTAGAGATGATCATATCTTTGTGATTTTCGTCAATTATGACACACTTTTGAGATGCTAATATGTGGTTTTTAACATCAGGGTTTTAAGGTTTTGAAACCCTGCATAATCGGCTTAATACTCTGTTTATGCACTTAAAATTTGATATTATTTTGATCGGAATAGAGTTTCGACACCCTTGGTGATCTTTAATCACAACTTGATTGTTTGATTGCCGGGTGATTAACTATTGGTTGTTTTGGGTGGTTACGCTCTGTTCATACTTTTGATAACCTAACTTATTTCATGATGTTGAACCTCAAATCGACACCATTTGCTTCGCATTGGGTTTCCGAGATCTTTGCGACTGTCGATTCGATTATTCAACGATGATTATGGGATAATCGATACTGGAATCGTTCTGTTGACTTTCAGTGTTCTTGCGTAATTTTGACTTTGACCAAGATATTCAAAGATTAAGTCTAATTTTGACCATTCGTTAACCTTAGCGAATTGGAACTTCTCCGTGTCCAATTCGTTAAGAATTCACACGAATTAGATCAGCGAATCATTGACTTAACGAATCAAATGTGGATTCGTCAAGTTGAAACAAACTAGAAGATAGTTCATTATTTTTAATAGTTAATTCGCTAGGTCTTCTTCGTTAACATATTTACTTGATAGCGAATCAGTCGATTCGTTACAATTCTGTAACGAATCAGACTATATTTTTAACGGATGACATTTCAAATTATTAATTTAATTCATGTAACTAAGTATTGTAAATTAATAAAAAAAAATATATTCCAAGAGTCTAAACGTGTTGATACATTGATTACCCACGAAATAAAAAATTAAATATACTGTCTCATGATAGATATATATAAATGCTCAACGTTTATAACACTTGTGTGATTCCTAGCCTTTCACATTACTTATATTCACCTTTATTTATTCAGTATAATGGCTGATCAAATGGATCAAATGGATCTGAAATCGATAAGGCTTTCACAACAAGTTTGGTGCAAAGTCTGTGATGTATATTGTTATCACACTGACTCATGTTAAGGAAGGTTCTCACCAGAACCATTTTATGTCCACGATCATACAATCTTTGGACATGATTTTGCATTCTACAAGACAACGTATAATGAATACTTGAGTAAGGGTAAGAAGAAGGGTGATGGACAAGCTAATAAGAAGAAGGATGATGGATAAGCTGTCAAGACTGATTATGTAAGCAATAAGAAAAGAGATTTGAAAGAAAAGAAATAGGCCCATATGATCAAGAAACCTATCAGAAATAAATCTGATATGTCTCAACAATCTATGAAGTCTATTGATTCTGGGTAACCAACCAGTTGTGAAAGTGAGAGCAAGATTAAGAAGAATGCATTCAAAAGAAAGAAATAAAAAAACTCACTGGTGATGAGAAGTTTCTCTTGAAACATTGTTATGAACCACATGGATTTTTTTTGTAAACCAAAGTCTAGAGCTCAAGTGACAATCATGAAAAGGGAATTTTTCATTGAAGAATGCACAAGCATAGTTGCCTATGTTGGAAATTTGTGTGAATCTGGTTATGAGACTGATGAGTCTTGTGAGCTGGTTTATGAAGAACCAGAACCAACTCTACTATTGATGATGTTGCTGATGATTTGCAAGCTGAATCAGCTTGTTATTTACCAGTTAACTAATACTTATTCTTTTGATTTTTGAGGAACAATCCACACCAATGAATGATGTATGGAACATGGACAGTGGATGTTCCAGGCACATGGCCTGTGATAAAATATCATTGGTCAACTATGAAGAGAAATTTGAAGGACTAGTTGCTTTTGGTAGTGATGAAAATGGAGGGAATATGTTGGGGAAAGGCATTCTTACCAATGGCAAGGTTTCTTTTGATAATGTGTTTAATGTGGAAGGATTACAAAATAATCTTTTGAGCATATCTCAGATGTGTGATAAGGGTTATAAGGTTGGATTTGATGACTCATACTGTTTCATCCTCAAAACTGAATTTCTAATTCCTCCTGATATGATCATGATGATGGCCCCTAGAAATGGAAATTTATATGAATTAAAAATGAAAGATGCCATTTCTAGAGGTGGAACCTGTTATATGTCAAAAGCCATTGAAAATGAAACAAAACAAGGGCACAAAAAGCTTTGTCATGTCAATTTGAAGAACATGAACAAACGTGTTAAAGGTGAACATGTCATTGGTTTACCCACAAGGGAGTTCAAGCTGGATGACAAGTGCATTTCTTGTAAAAAGGGAAAGCAACACAAATCATCACACAAAACAAAACTCATAAACTCCATTGAACAAGTACTTGCTTCGTATGGATCTCTTTGGTCCTGTGAGTGTTAAAAGCGTTGGTAAGAAGAGATACTGTTTGGTGATTATTGACGATTTTTCAAGATATACGTGGGTTTATTTTATGAACTCAAAGGATGAGGCTGCTGAAGTGATTAAGGGTTGTGTGTCAAGAATTGAGAACCAACTAGATGCAAGGGTGAAGGTCATGAGAGGTGATAATGGATCTGAGTTGAAAAATGGGGTAATGACTGAATTTTGTATGGCTAAAGGAATTTCATAACAACTCAGTGCCTTTAGGATTCCTGAACAAAATGGAGTTGCATAAAGAAGAAACAGAACATTAATTGAAGCTGCAAGAAACATGATAGTAGATGCTTACTTGCCAGTTACTTTTTGGGCAGAAGCAATAAACACTACTTGTTATGTTCAGATGAGGGTCCTTCTCAACAAAAGTCAAAACAAAACTCCTTATGAGGTTTTGTATAAAAGGAAGCCCTACATCAATTCCATCAAGCCTTTTGGTTGCAAGTGTTCTCTGCTGAATACTAAAGATTATATGAAAAAGTTTCATTTAAAATATTTAGATGGTTTCTTTGCTGGATACTACACACACTCAAAAGCTTACAGAGTCTATGTGAAAGATAATCTGAGTGTGATAGAATCTTTAGATGTTATTTTTAACGAAAATCAATTCAATACTGTTGATGTAGCATCTTGGTTATTTAATCTTGAGAATTTAATCAAATCCTTCAAAATTTACTCTGAGGACTTTGATGATTCTTTATATAGAACAAGTGTCCCTGAAGCTACTCCAGAGAAGAATGTTGGTTTAGACAAATTATGGTCCAAGGTTGTTGAAAAGAACACTGAATTTTCTTTTGATAAGAATGCTTCTGATGTTGAATATGAAGAGGAGAAAAATGAACATGTTGATCAACAAGAAGATCAAGAAAATATGCCCTGAATGTTGAACAAACAAGTAACCAGCAAGATCAAAACCAAGCTGACAGACATTCAAGCTTTAAAACCTTGTTTCAAAACTTGAATATGGGAAATGACATAACATCAACATCAAATAAGAATGAAGATGAATCTACAATGAATAATGAATCATTAGATTTAATCATTGAAGAACCTGATCTAAATGATACAAATCTTGATTCAATTTTAACTTCAGATCAAATAATCCAAACTTCATTTGTTGAAAGATATCATCCTACTGAAAAAACATAATTCGTGACCTGCATGAAAGAGTGACCAGAAGTGCATCTGAAAATGCAAACATTTGTTTGTATTCCTGTTTTCTATCCCAAATTGAACCTAAGAAAATATTTCAAGCTTTGAAAGACAATAGTTGGGTACAAGGTATACAGGAGGAGTTAGCTCAGTTTAGAAATATGCAAGTATGGGAGCTGGTTGATAAGCCAAGAGGAAAGTTTGCAATTGGCACCGAGTGGGTTTTCAGAAATAAAAGAATGAAAGAGGGATTTTAATGAAGAATTAGGAAATATTAGTTGCTTTAGGATGCCTATAGGAAGAAGGGATTGATTTTGAATAAGTGTTTGCTCCAGTAGCAAGGCTAGAAGCTATGAGAATCTTCTTAGCTTATGTTGTTTCTAAAAATATCAAAGTGTTCCAATTGGTAGTCAAATTAACTTTCTTGAATGGAAAGATAGAAAAAGAGGTGTATGTCACTCAACATCTAGGTTTTGAGCATCCTGAGTATCCAAATTGAGTCTATAAACTGAATAAAGCTCTATATGGACTACATCAAGCTCCAAGAGCTTGGTATGATAAGTTGTCAAACTATCTACTTTTGAATGATTTTCAAAAGGGAGCCATTGATAAGACCCTTTTCTACAAGAAAAGAGAAAGAGATTTGCTTCTGGTTCAAGTATATGTTGATGATATCATCTTCGGATCCACAAATGAACACATGTGTTTGAAGTTTGAAGAGGTAATGAAGTCTAAGTATTGTATGAGCTCTATGGGAGAGATGAATTTCTTTATTTTATTGGAAGTTCAATAGAAGATGGACGGATTATTTATTTGTCAATCCAAGTATGTGCAAGACATATTGAACAAGTTCAAATGCCAAAACATGAAGACTGCTTTTACTCCAATGGACACTCATGAGAAGATGGTAGCTAATGAAAAGACGGAGTCTGTTGATGAACATGAATACAGGGCTAAGATTGGATCATTTATGTATCTAACTGCTTCAAGACCAGACATTATGTTTGTTGTATGTGTGTGTGCAAGATTCCAATCAAGTCCAAAAGTTTCTCACATGATAGTTGTCAAGAGAATCTTTAGATATCTAAAAGGAAAGCCTGATTTGGGTATCTGGTATCCTAAGAACCATGCCTTTAATCTACTTTCCTACACAGACAACGATTATGATGGTTGCAATATGAGTAGGAAGTCTACATCAAGAAGAAAACAACTGTTTCAATCTCAACTGCTGAAGCTGAATACATTGCTACATCTTATTGCTATGCTCAAGTCCTCTGGATTCAGAATCAACTGCTTGACTATGGTCTGAATTACTTGAAAAATTGATAATACTATTGCACTGTTCATTGATAAGAATCCAGTCCAACACTCTAAAACCAAGCATATTGAAATCAAACACCATTTTATCAGAGATTGCAGTGAGAAAGGTCTAATATAAATGAAAAGAGTTGATACTAGTGACAACTTGGCAGATTTATTCCCCAAGCCACTGGATAAAACAAAATTCCACTTTCTATTAAAATCTATAGGCATGATCAACTCTGATGAAGTCTGATTGATGATATATGCTCAATGTGCTAACTAACTTTCAAATTAAAGGTCTTGAGTGAGTAATTTGTGTTGTGTCTGAATGTGTGACTTTGTTTTGACTGATATGTGCTTTAATGACTATATTTGACTTAGGTATCTATGATGCTTATGTATGAATTCAATGATTGATCATGATGTCTAAATAGTGTGTCTATAACTGTTTTTGAAATGATATATGCATGCTTATATGATATTTTGCTTGTGAGTGAATAATCTGAAATGATAATGTTCTTAGGACAGGATAGACTTTGCATAATTTATCTTGGACAAAACTTTATGTTAGACTAAATTGTGTTAATGCATACAATTCATTTGTGGTTATTGTTGAACATGTTATTGATTTCTCAAGTCAAAATTCTGCTTTGATTTTAAACTTGTGTGCTCAAATGAACATTTTTTAAAGAAACTTTTCAAAGTAAATCATTTTTTTACAATATGAGCAAGTTAATGATGTAGAGAAATGATACGATTATTCAATTCAAGCTTTATAGAAGCTTCAAAGGTTTTGCAAGGAAAATTGATCCAATTTTTAGGAAATGATAGTAGATTGATTATTTAAGCCAATCATATGGATTTATTAGGCTAAAAGGACCAGTCATTGATATGTATGGTAGCTTTCCATGATGTGTAATATCCGAGGTAATATAAACATAATGAATATGCTAAACATAATATGGAGATACATTGTTGAAGTATGCATGTTTCAAGATACATCTCTTTGAATGATACGCAGAAAAATAATTACCCAGTCATACACAAGCCTGCTGGTATTTGGTCACTCAAAATGAAACAATTTATATATGACAAAGAACAAATTTGAGCAAAAAGATTATAACACAACCAAAAGTTGATAAAATTACAAACATGAGGGTTTAAACTAGAACTACAGAGGTGGGACATCTAAATAAGTCCTTAACACCTTGAATGAAAGGCTTGTAAGTCCGTATTGCGTGGTAAGTAAGTACAACGTTCAACCTCAAATGTTTGAAAAGTTTTGAAAAGTTGAATAACTAAGAAATTTTATAAATGTTCGGTCATAAAAATATTTTGACTAAATATCAGGGGCTGAAGTCAGTTTGGGGTGATATGGAGAAAACCAAATAAGCCTTGAAAAGAGATATGGAACATCATAGTGCGATAAGTGTTATCCATTTATGTATTATGCAACTAATTGAACCTTAAGCATATAACCAAAGCAATGAAATTCATGCTAAGTAATTACCTGCTGTTAACCTGCCTAATATGTTATAATAATGCTGAGAATGAAGTATTTAAAGGTGACTTAATCAATATGATCCCTTGTTGAAATCTTTTTATAAAGGAGAAAAGGATTTAAATTGATTAAACTGAAATTTGATCTCTTAATGCACCATTTGCTGTTAAACTTTGAACCTGAATAAGAAATTTCTTTTACCATAAGGTTTAAGTCAAAAATTGTTGAATTTCACTTTGAATATGTTTGCATATGTAATTTCGAGTAAACTTAGATATATTAAACTTTTGAGCAAACTTAGGTGTTTTTATTTGAAGTTTAACTCATTTGAGCATAGTTGATACTTCTTTGTTATGAATTTTTCTGATCTTGCATTTTTTAGTAAACTTTGATTGTTATGTACTTACGAGGAAATGACAGCTGTCAAATCACAATATTCGATCACTGTTCTCTCGGGTGTCAAAGGTGTGCCCTAAAGTTTCCTTAAAAAGGCACACCTGACACATTCTAGAAACCCCTAATGATTAATATAAAATGTATTCAAACATATTCAAAAATATTACAAGTGTAAACAGGTCTTCGAGTGAGCTTGAATGCTTTCATCCTTGTCGAGCAGACCCTTGTAACCTTAAGTGTGCTTGGTAAAGTTCTCCGAGTAAGCTTTTACATAGAATACTTTCCTTAGAAAATATTCTTCAAGCAGACTACAATCTTCTGATAATATCAAACTTTGCTTGATATAAATCCTACGAGAAAACTTGTTCTTCTTGGATCCATTCAAACTTTTGTTACTTAACTTATTTGAACAAGTCAAGTGTGCTGGTGACACTGTAGCTTGCTCGAGGTTGAACCTTACTCGTTGAAAGTCCTTAGTAAATTCTTCAGTAAATTTCCTTCAAGTATTCTGGGACCAATTTTTATTAAACCTTGCTCGATCCACCAATATACTTGTTTTTAGCTTGGTTAAGTCAAGAGTTTGCTCTGAAACAAATCTTGCTCAACTTGAAGAACAACCTTGCTTGATGAAGTATAGTTTGCTCGAACTAACACTTTGAATAATTCGAGATGATAACTTTGCTCGAAAGAAAAATACCTTGCTTGAATAAGTTCCAGACTTTCTCAAAGGGACAAGCTTGCTCGTATTTCATACTTAGACATTTCTGAGGAGGTTGAGAAGATTCCAATCTTCCTTTTGTCGAATCTTGATCCCAACAATCTCCCCTCGATTGGGGCAAACTCAGATGCACCAAAACATCTGTAGGTTACTTACACTTTTAAAAGTACACATCAAATTCTAAAATCAAAATATAAAAGAAAATTACATATTCAAAAATGTCACATGGACATTACACATCAAATTTAAATTGACAAATAAAAGGCCTTCATCTTCTTGAGCTTCCAGCCTCCATTCTTCTATCAAACTTGACAGCTACAACCTTTTGCTGAAATAGGGAGATATCCCTGTGGTGTGGATGTTGAGGAAACAGACTCCATTTGATTATGTCCTCAAGATCCTCCACATGAAGATACTCCAATTTGGTGTTATGTTGAATTATACCTAAGGCCAGTCCATCTGAATTTCTTAAGATGAATGATTGATCCTGTTGTTCATAGACTATCCTAGAAACTCTGCCATTTTTCTCTGCCATTTTTCCGGACTTCACAGTTGGGCCTTATCATCTGTTTCTTCATGCTGATGCACTCTCTCATGCTGGCCAAAGGATTTGAGGATTTTCTTGATTGTTTGTAGAAGAGCTCAGTCATCCTAATATTACTCATCCTCCTTTGCCTTTTTGTCCTTTCAGCTTGAGAGAGCTCCAGCTTCCTCTACTTGTTAAGCAAAGGAAATCCCTTTCTTGATTGTTGTTTTAAGAATTTTGAAAGTTCATTCCTTTGTTGACCTGCAAATCTTTGTCTCTATTAATAATTATAGAGGTTGAGTTTAGCCATTTTTTCCAGTTGTTCTCTATTGTAATCTTGAAAGTCATCTTTGAATACAATATTCTTCTATTCTCCATTAGATATAATCACTTTCAAGGTCTTTGTCCTTGAATCAAAGTAGATATTCTTTGGTAGGTCCACCTTTGATGGTGGCCTTTGTTGTATCTGCAGATTTGACCTCATTATTGGTATAGGGACACTTAAAGTGGAAGACCTAGAAGTGTATTGTGTTTTAGGTTGAGGTCTTCTCACATGCCCTTTTTGTTTATACAGCTTCACAATATCAATTTTCCTCATCATTATCAATTTTAAGGAATAACCCCTTCTTTAGACAAAGTTTTTTTATCATCTCCACTGTCTCTCTATCAATTCGTTCATTTTGAGGAGATCTTTGTCTTTAAACAGGTTGCCCTTTTAATCCACATTGAAATGACAATAATCTTCTTTGTTCTTCTTCAGCTTTCTCCCAAAGGGCCTTTTCAGTGTAAAAGAGTTATTTCAGTTGTGCTTGCCCAAGATCATCAAAAACACTTGGAGACATTCCTTTTGTTAACATGACATGTCTCAAGGTTCTGATTCTGTTTGCATCTTCCCATGGCAATAGATTTGTTTGTTTCAACTGGTTCTTCTTTTACATGTGTTATACGGGAAGGAGCTTTACTTGCAGACTAATCTTTCAGCTCCTCCCTGTACTTTGAAAATTCAGATTCAAAATATCTTTTTTCTTTCACCATCTGACATATTTTTTACTTTTCCTCATTCACCTCTAGCATCCAATAATCTTTCCACCAAAATCTCTTTATCTTTAGGTAATTTCTTCTTTTCTTCTTCAACCTATCTTGTTTGTTTTGATTTTTCTTTAGTAGCACCAGAATCAATTTGTATATTCTTTGAGATTTGCTTGAAATTTTCCTCCACCTCCCTTTTACTCATGGCATCAACAAGTTCATAATTTAGTCCATGATCAATTAGGAACCCACACTTCCCTCCAAATCTTCTATATATCTGTTCAGTTTGTTTTTTATCATCAGAAAATTTTCTCTTCATCCACTCATTCTCTTCGTCTTCAATTACTTCTTTTGTAGACTTGTACATATTTTTCAGATCTTTAATGCTCATATGACTCAGTTGTTTATCAGAGAAGTTGTGGAGCCTGAGGTATTTCAGCTAATGTTGTGTAAGCCTATTTTTCTTCTTCCTCATTTTTCTAATCTCCTCTCTATTATTTTCAAAGAGAGCATCTAGCTCCTCTTCAGTCAACTCCACCAATTTGTGAAATTCATAGCCATGTCCCATCAGATGAAGTTTGGATTATATGTTCTACTGGGATATTCCCTCTTTATTTCATCAAGTTTGGCTTGTATGTTCTCCTTATGAATATCAGTTAATTCCACATGGGGAGAATCATGAGCTTCTTCTTTGTTTTCATCCACCTTATCATCCTCAGCATCAGTCAAATCGCTTAAGGCAACAATATGTGGCTCATTCACATAATCATCAGGTTTCACCACTTGCAAAGGTACTGCATTGTTGCCCCTTTCTTCTTTTTAGGAAATGCCTCTTCAGGAATTTTATTCACTCAAAATCTTTTTGTTTGCCTCACATATCTCAAAAGATCAGTCATCCACCTCTTCTCATACTTCTTTGTGTCATCAATCAAGCTTTGATTCATCATTTCACCTGCTTTCTTCACCATTTCTGTTTGAATAGTTTTTCCATCAAGATTAGTTACCAACTTCATATCAGATTTCTTAGTTACAGGTTCAGAAGTGGAAATAGTAACTTCAGGTTCAGGGATGTGATGTGATGTTTGTTTAGGGGTTTTTGCGTTGTTGGAATTTATAAATGACAAATGTCAGTGCATTGTCTTCTTCTTTAGCTTGTTGTAGCCTCAACAACCCTTTAATAACCTCCTATTCAACTTCCCCTTTATCTTCTTCCAATTTCTTTTCCAGTTCAAATTCCTCCATCATAACCCTCTGTTCCTCCATCTCCTTGTCTGTTAGGTATCTATTTATCATCTCCATTTGCATCCATTCACCAAAAATCTTGTCATGCCTTTTAACTCTTCTACAACTGATTCATCCACGAAGAGTAGCTCATCACTAGACTCAATCTTCTTCTGTATCAAGGGATGCAGCTGGGCTTCATGTTCAGCAACATCTTTGCCCTTGATTCTTCTCATTTTATCATCTTCATTTTCAAGTCTTGATGGGCCTACTTACCTCACCACTGTGGGTGGGAAGTCATTTGGGAAGTCATCAATATCTCTAAATAAATCATTTAATTCATCATCAACCTCTTTCTCCTTTTCAATCACAATTAATCACTCAATGTTGTCAAAAACTCCGTATAGAATGTTAATATTGGAATTATCTTGACTTTGATCATTATTATCTTGAGTAATCACAACGTCATCAACTATCACAGTCTCAACAGCATTTTCAAAAATTTCATCATTATTCACCTCCTCCTCATCCTCCACTTAGACTTCAACATTTTCCAGTTTCATTCATAGTATTAACCCTCTCACCTATGTCATAATATTTAACAATATCATCCGAGATATCAGCTTCATATCCTGTATTAACCTCCTTATCATCCCTCTCCTCCTCATCCTCCTCACTCCCATATACTTCTCCCAAAGATTTTAGATCATTATCAGCACCAACACTAGAAACATGTAAATTCTCCCCATGTTTTGGTGCATCTGAGGTCTTCTCAACCTCAGCCAGCAGGGCTTGAATGTTTTGTAAAGCCTGCTCTAGTTGAAATTCTAGATCAGTGTTTCTAGCTTTCGAGGCCTCATTCTCCCTCCTTAAATCATAGTTTTCTATCAAAACATTCATGTGTCTATCAAGAAGTCTCATTCTTTTATCATAGGATGGTGAGTTTATTGGGGAAAAAGGAAATGGATTAGGTGACTGGGTTGGTTGAGTGGTGTGAGGTGGGCTTTCAAACATATTTTCACTTGAGCTTGGAAAAGGATGGTTTATGAGATGCGATGGAATGTATTTTGGTATGTATGGTTTAGGTTCAGGTTGATCTTGGGTCTGGGTTTGGGTTTGTGGTGAGGTTGGTGGTTCTGTTTCAAGGGTTTGGGTTTGTGGTGAAGTTGGTGGTGATGAAAAGTATGGTTCATAAGTTTGGTCTTGGTGAGGTGGAGAAGGTATATATGGCTTGTGGGTATGATCATGAGGTGCTGATTAATTTTGTGGTGATGTAGATGGTGTAAAAACAATGTTGTCCAAGATTAAATCATCTTGAGTTTCATTATTTTTTGCCTCCTCCATGAGCTTGTGTTACAATCTCATTCAAAATTGCTTTTACAACATCATTGACATTATCAATCTCCTCTTCTCTCACAACATCTTTTTCAACAACAAGATCAGCTCCCACATCATCATTTTCCCCATCAACATTATCACCATCTGAATAAGACATATCATAATCATCATCATCATCACGTTCACTACTTTCTTCATCACTAATCACCCTTGGTAACTCATGTACTTCCATAATCTCCACAGCATTATCAACCAACCAGGGTAGAATATTATACTCCACCTCAGGGTTAAAATGGACGTTGGACCCAATCTGCTGAATACATTGCTACATCTTCTTGCTATGCTCAAGTCCTCTGGATTCAGAATCAACTGCTTGACTATGGTCTGAATTACTTGAAAAATTGATAATACTATTGCACTGTTCATTGATAAGAATCCAGTCCAACACTCTAAAACCAAGCATATTGAAATCAAACACCATTTTATCAGAGATTGCAGTGAGAAAGGTCTAATATAAATGAAAAGAGTTGATACTAGTGACAACTTGGCAGATTTATTCCCCAAGCCACTGGATAAAAAAAATTCCACTTTCTATTAAAATCTATAGGCATGATCAACTCTGATGAAGTCTGATTGATGATATATGCTCAATGTGCTAACTAACTTTCAAATTAAAGGTCTTGAGTGAGTAATTTGTGTTGTGTCTGAATGTGTGACTTTGTTTTGACTGATATGTGCTTTAAATGACTATATTTGACTTAGGTATCTATGATGCTTATGTATGAATTCAATGATTGATCATGATGTCTAAATAGTGTGTCTATAACTGTTTTTGAAATGATATATGCATGCTTATATGATATTTTGCTTGTGAGTGAATAATCTGAAATGATAATGTTCTTAGGACAGGATAGACTTTGCATAATTTATCTTGGACAAAACTTTATGTTAGACTAAATTGTGTTAATGCATACAATTCATTTGTGGTTATTGTTGAACATGTTATTGATTTCTCAAGTCAAAATTCTGCTTTGATTTTAAACTTGTGTGCTCAAATGAACATTTTTTAAAGAAGCTTTTCAAAGTAAATCATTTTTTTACAATATGAGCAAGTTAATGATGTAGAGAAATGATACGATTATTCAATTCAAGCTTTATAGAAGCTTCAAAGGTTTTGCAAGGAAAATTGATCCAATTTTTAGGAAATGATAGTAGATTGATTATTTAAGCCAATCATATGGATTTATTAGGCTAAAAGGACCAGTCATTGATATGTATGGTAGCTTTCCATGATGTGTAATATCCGAGGTAATATAAACATAATGAATATGCTAAACATAATATGGAGATACATTGTTGAACTATGCATGTTTCAAGATACATCTCTTTGAATGATACGCAGAAAAATAATTACCCAGTCATACACAAGCCTGCTGGTATTTGGTCACTCAAAATGAAACAATTTATATATGACAAAGAACAAATTTGAGCAAAAAGATTATAACACAACCAAAAGTTGATAAAATTACAAACATGAGGGTTTAAACTAGAACTACAGAGGTGGGGCATCAAAATAAGTCCTTAACACCTTGAATGAAAGGCTTGTAAGTCCGTATTGCGTGGTAAGTAAGTACAACGTTCAACCTCAAATGTTTGAAAAGTTTTGAAAAGTTGAATAACTAAGAAATTTTATAAATGTTCGGTCATAAAAATATTTTGACTAAATATCAGGGGCTGAAGTCAGTTTGGGGTGATATGGAGAAAACCAAATAAGCCTTGAAAAGAGATATGGAACATCATAGTGCGATAAGTGTTATCCATTTATGTATTATGCAACTAATTGAACCTTAAGCATATAACCAAAGCAATGAAATTCATGCTAAGTAATTACCTGGTGTTAACCTGCCTAATATGTTATAATAATGCTGAGAATGAAGTATTTGAAGGTGACTTAATCAATATGATCCCATGTTGAAATCTTTTTATAAAGGAGAAAAGGATTTAAATTGATTAAACTGAAATTTGATCTCTTAATGCACCATTTGCTGTTAAACTTTGAACCTGAATAAGAAATTTCTTTTACCATAAGGTTTAAGTCAAAAATTGTTGAATTTCACTTTGAATATGTTTGCATATGTAATTTCGAGTAAACTTAGATATATTAAACTTTTGAGCAAACTTAGGTGTTTTTATTTGAAGTTTAACTCATTTGAGCATACTTGATACTTCTTTGTTATGAATTTTTCTGATCATGCATTTTTTAGTAAACTTTGATGGTTATGTACTTACGAGGAAATGACAGCTGTCAAATCACAATATTCGATCACTGTTCTCTCGGGTGTCAAAGGTGTGCCCTAAAGTTTCCTTAAAAAGGCACACCTGACACATTCTAGAAACCCCTAATGATTAATATAAAATGTATTCAAACATATTCAAAAATATTACAAGTGTAAACAGGTCTTCGAGTGAGCTTGAATGCTTTCATCCTTGTCGAGCAGACCCTTGTAACCTTAAGTGTGCTTGGTAAAGTTCTCCGAGTAAGCTTTTACATAGAATACTTTCCTTAGAAAATATTCTTCAAGCAGACTACAATCTTCTGATAATATCAAACTTTGCTTGATATAAATCCTACGAGAAAACTTGTTCTTCTTGGATCCATTCAAACTTTTGTTACTTAACTTATTTGAACAAGTCAAGTGTGCTGGTGATACTGTAGCTTGCTCGAGGTTGAACCTTACTCGTTGAAAGTCCTTAGTAAATTCTTCAGTAAATTTCCTTCAAGTATTCTGGACCAATTTTTATTAAACCTTGCTCGATCCACCAATATACTTGTTTTTAGCTTGGTTAAGTCCAAGAGTTTGCTCTGAAACAAATCTTGCTCAACTTGAAGAACAACCTTGCTTGATGAAGTATAGTTTGCTCGAACTAACACTTTGAATAATTCGAGATGATAACTTTGCTCGAAAGAAAAATACCTTGCTTGAATAAGTTCCAGACTTTCTCAAAGGGACAAGCTTGCTCGTATTTCATACTTAGACATTTCTGAGGAGGTTGAGAAGATTCCAATCTTCCTTTTGTCGAATCTTGATCCCAACAATCTCCCTCGATTGGAGCAAACTCAGATGCACCAAAACATCTGTAGGTTACTTACACTTTTAAAAGTACACATCAAATTCTAAAATCAAAATATAAAAGAAAAATTACATATTCAAAAATGTCACATGGACATTACACATCAAATTTAAATTGACAAATAAAAGGCCTTCATCTTCTTGAGCTTCCAGCCTCCATTCTTCTATCAAACTTGACAGCTACAACCTTTTGCTGAAATAGGGAGATATCCCTGTGGTGTGGATGTTGAGGAAACAGACTCCATTTGATTATGTCCTCAAGATCCTCCACATGAAGATACTCCAATTTGGTGTTATGTTGAATTATACCTAAGGCCAGTCCATCTGAATTCTTAAGATGAATGATTGATCCTGTTGTTCATAGACTATCCTAGAAACTCTGCCATTTTTCTCTGCCATTTTTCCGGACTTCACAGTTGGGCCTTATCATCTGTTTCTTCATGCTGATGCACTCTCTCATGCTGGCCAAAGGATTTGAGGATTTTCTTGATTGTTTGTAGAAGAGCTCAGTCATCCTAATATTACTCATCCTCCTTTGCCTTTTTGTCCTTTCAGCTTGAGAGAGCTCCAGCTTCCTCTACTTGTTAAGCAAAGGAAATCCCTTTCTTGATTGTTGTTTTAAGAATTTTAAAAGTTCATTCCTTTGTTGACCTGCAAATCTTTGTCTCTATTAATAATTATAGAGGTTGAGTTTAGCCATTTTTTCCAGTTTTTCTCTATTGTAATCTTGAAAGTCATCTTTGAATACAATATTCTTCTATTCTCCATTAGATATAATCACTTTCAAGGTCTTTGTCCTTGAATCAAAGTAGATATTCTTTGGTAGGTCCACCTTTGAAGGTGGCCTTTGTTGTATCTGCAGATTTGACCTCATTATTGGTATAGGGACACTTACAGTGGAAGACCTAGAAGTGTATTGTGTTTTAGGTTGAGGTCTTCTCACATGCCCTTTTTGTTTATACAGCTTCACAATATCAATTTTCCTCATCATTATCAATTTTAAGGAATAACCCCTTCTTTAGACAAAGTTTTTTTATCATCTCCACTGTCTCTCTATCAATTCGTTCATTTTGAGGAGATCTTTGTCTTTGAACAGGTTGCCCTTTTAATCCACATTGAAATGACAATAATCTTCTTTGTTCTTCTTCAGCTTTCTCCCAAAGGGCCTTTTCAGTGTAAAAGAGTTATTTCAATTGTGCTTGCCCAAGATCATCAAAAACACTTGGAGACATTCCTTTTGTTAACATGACATGTCTCAAGGTTCTGATTCTGTTTGCATCTTCCCATGGCAATAGATTTGTTTGTTTCAACTGGTTCTTCTTTTACATGTGTTATACGGGAAGGAGCTTTACTTGCAGACTAATCTTTCAGCTCCTCCCTGTACTTTGAAAATTCAGATTCAAAATATCTTTTTTCTTTCACCATCTGACATATTTTTTACTTTTCCTCATTCACCTCTAGCATCCAATAATCTTTCCACCAAAATCTCTTTATCTTTAGGTAATTTCTTCTTTTCTTCTTTAACCTATCTTGTTTGTTTTGATTTTTCTTTAGTAGCACCAGAATCAATTGTATATTCTTTGAGATTTGCTTGAAATTTTCCTCCACCTCCCTTTTACTCATGGCATCAACAAGTTCATAATTTAGTCCATGATCAATTAGGAACCCACACTTCCCTCCAAATCTTCTATATATCTGTTCAGTTTGTTTTTTTTCATCAGAAAATTTTCTCTTCATCCACTCATTCTCTTCGTCTTCAATTACTTCTTTTGTAGACTTGTACATATTTTCCAGATCTTTAATGCTCATATGACTCAGTTGTTTATCAGAGAAGTTGTGGAGCCTGAGGTATTTCAGCTAATGTTGTGTAAGCCTATTTTTCTTCTTCCTCATTTTTCTAATCTCCTCTCTATTATTTTCAAAGAGAGCATCTAGCTCCTCTTCAGTCAACTCCACCAATTTGTGAAATTCATAGCCATGTCCCATCAGATGAAGTTTGGATTATATGTTCTACTGGGATATTCCCTCTTTATTTCATCAGTTTGGCTTGTATGTTCTCCTTATGAATATCAGTTAATTCCACATGGGGAGAATCATGAGCTTCTTCTTTGTTTTCACCCACTCATCATCCTCAGCATCAGTCAAATCGCTTAAGGCAACAATATGTGGCTCATTCACATAATCATCAGGTTTCACCACTTGCAAAGGTACTGCATTGTTGCCCCTTTCTTCTTTTTAGGAAATGCCTCTTCAGGAATTTTATTCACTCAAAATCTTTTTGTTTGCCTCACATATCTCAAAAGATCAGTCATCCACCTCTTCTCATACTTCTTTGTGTCATCAATCAAGCTTTGATTCATCATTTCACCTGCTTTCTTCACCATTTCTGTTTGAATAGTTTTTTCCATCAAGATTAGTTACCAACTTCATATCAGATTTCTTAGTTACAGGTTCAGAAGTGGAAATAGTAACTTCAGGTTCAGGGATGTGATGTGATGTTTGTTTAGGGGTTTTTGCGTTGTTGGAATTTATAAATGACAAATGTCAGTGCATTGTCTTCTTCTTTAGCTTGTTGTAGCCTCAACAACCCTTTAATAACCTCCTGTTCAACTTCCCCTTTATCTTCTTCAAATTTCTTTTCCAGTTCAAATTCCTCCATCATAACCCTCTGTTCCTCCATCTCCATGTCTGTTAGGTATCTATTTATCATCTCCATTTGCATCCATTCACCAAAAATCTTGTCATGCCTTTTAACCCTTCTACAACTGATTCATCCACGAAGAGTAGCTCATCACTAGACTCAATCTTCTTCTGTATCAAGGGATGCAGTTGGGCTTCATGTTCAGCAACATCTTTGCCCTTGATTCTTCTCATTTTATCATCTTCATTTTCAAGTCTTGATGGGCCTACTTACCTCACCACTGTGGGTGGGAAGTCATTTGGGAAGTCATCAATATCTCTAAATAAATCATTTAATTCATCATCAACCTCTTTCTCTTTTCAATCACAATTAATCACTCAATGTTGTCAAAAACTCCGTATAGAATGTTAATATTGGAATTATCTTGACTTTGATCATTATTATCTTGAGTAATCACAACATCATCAACTATCACAGTCTCAACAGCATTTTCAAAAATTTCATCATTATTCACATCCTCCTCATCCTCCACTTAGACTTCAACATTTTCCAGCTTCATTCATAGTATTAACCCTCTCACCTATGTCATAGTATTGAACAATATCATCAGAGATATCAGCCTCATATCCTCTATTAACCTCCTTATCATCCCTCTCCTCCTCATCCTCCTCACTCCCATATACTTCTCCCAAAGATTTTAGATCATTATCAGCACCAACACTAGAAACATGTAAATTCTCCCCATGTTTTGGTGCATCTGAGGTCTTCTCAACCTCAGCCACAAGGGCTTGAATGTTTTGTAAAGCCTGCTCTAGTTGAAATTCTAGATCAGTGTTTCTAGCTTTCGAGGACTCATTCTCCCTCCTTAAATCATAGTTTTCTGTCAAAACATTCATGTGTCTATCAAGAAGTCTCATTCTTTTATCATAGGATGGTGAGTTTATTGGGGAAAAAGGAAATGGATTAGGTGACTGGGTTGGTTGAGTGGTGTGAGGTGGGCTTTCAAACATATTTTCACTTGAGCTTGGAAAAGGATGGTTTATGAGATGCGATGGAATGTATTTTGGTATGTATGGTTCAGGTTCAGGTTGATCTTGGGTCTGGGTTTGGGTTTGTGGTGAGGTTGGTGGTTCTGTTTCAAGGGTTTGGGTTTGTGGTGAGGTTGGTGGTGATGAAAAGTATGGTTCATAAGTTTGGTCTTGGTGAGGTGGAGAAGGTATATATGGCTTGTGGGTATGATCATGAGGTGCTGATTGATTTTGTGGTGATGTAGGTGGTGTAAAAACAATGTTGTCCAAGATTAAATCATCTTGAGTTTCATTATTTTTTGCCTCCTCCATGAGCTTATGTTACAATCTCATTCAAAATTGCTTTTACAACATCATTGACATTATCAATCTCCTCTTCTCTCACAACATCTTTTTCAACAACAAGATCAGCTCCCACATCATCATTTTCCCCATCAACATTATCACCATCTGAATAAGACATATCATAATCATCATCATCACGTTCACTACTTTCTTCATCACTAATCACCCTTGGTAACTCATGTACTTCCATAATCTGCACAGCATTATCAACCAACCAGGGTAGAATATCATACTCCACCTCAGGGTTAAAATGGACGTTGGACCCAATCTGTTGATACGTCTATACACAATTGGGTCTTTGAGTACATGTATTATTCTAGATGTTGGAACATCTGGACTCAGAATTCTAAAAATTATTTGGAGAAATCTTGGGTACATGAGAAATCGATCTTTCTGCAGCTCTCTCAAGTTCGCCACTAGGCCTTTGAAGATCATTCTTGAAAAACTGAACGGCCTATTAAACACAACAACAACTGTGGCTGTGGAATCCTTGAACTAGGGTCCAAGTACACCTT
>NW_027502724.1:0-30705 GCF_021521415.1 Bidens hawaiensis | reverse complement strand
AACGAATTGGACACGAATGAGTTCCAATTCGTTAAACAATAACAAATGGCCCTTAAAGCTTAATGTTTGACTAATTTGGTCAAGGTCAAAATCACCAAGAACAACAAAAGTCAAAATTGCAATTCTGAGATCAATTATACCATAATCATCGATGTATAACCGAACAAAGGATCACAAGGATCTCTGAAACACAATGCGAATGGAATGGTAATGATCTGTTGTACCAGAACGTAGTACATGTCGATTAAATTAAGGGTTTATCACACGCATACAACCCGATAACAAAATCAAGCAATTAATCCTTCAAACATTCATTACATATGATGTAAATCATCACGTTATGATCATATTTACCTTAGGAATACGAATATATGATCAAAACACAATATAATGATGATCGAAAGTTTGGGAAAAATTTTGCCAGAGTAACAGTAGGGAAGAGAAGAAGAAAGTGAATAGTGTAAACGAAACGCCTTTACGAATCCTTATATAGTCTGTCACAACACAGTTTTCAATGTAACGAATCATTTGATTCGTTTGAATTTTGAAATAACGAATCAGGTGATTCGTTATCATTTATGCACACGTGGCATAACGAATTAGAGTCAGTTCGTTAAATTTTAAGATGAAACAATAACAAATTAGCTGTAATTCGTGTTTAATTCGTTAAGTTTTGTTTAACGAATTAGAGTCATTCGCTACAGAGTGGCGGAAGCGAATTAAATTAACGAATTAGAATCCAATTCGTTATGAATGACTTAGATTCGTTATACATGACTAACGAATTACACATACCCTTATGTAATGTAAAATTAAATAATTAACTAAAGGAATTAATTAATTAAATAAAAGAATAATTAAATAGTAATACCAATTATTAACTAAAATAAATCAACGGGAACCCATATTTCGATGATCGAATACCTTAACGTATTTTACGCTTTAAAACACGTAACTTAAAAAGAATTAAATAATATGTAAAACGAAAAAGCAAAATCTTTTTGGTATTTTGAACTTTTAAAGTAAAATATTTACAAGAAAAAAAATCCAAAATTAAAAACATAAACCAGAAAATGTTTTGTGTTTTTGCATGATTTTTCAAAAGCAGTACATATTTTTTGGATTTTTTGTTGAGTTTGAGCAGAGAATCATATTGACCAGATTGCCCTTCCATCACAGTTTTATATTTCAGCGATATTGTGAATGGCGTTAAGTCGGTCAATGATATTGTTGTCCAGTTAAATCTTATAACAAACTTTCAAGCGTTTTTGTAATATGATTAATGGTTCAATTAGCGCACAGAATATCAGAAACTATCAGCCACTAATCTCGGTTCAAGCTTAATTTGATTTTTGCCATATGACCCCAAATTGACTTAAACCTTTATAGTGTCGATCAAAATTTTTGAAATTTTTAAGAACCTTTGAGCAATGCATCAAGTTTCCTTTACTGTGAGTGAGTATGCATGAGTCCATCTGCCGGCTTACATACATTGTATCCCCTGGGGTCCGTTTCTTTTTGGTATTGAGACGCGCGCAAGGGTGGAACAAATTTATGACTAACAACGGATTTTGATCAAGTCAGTAGTTTAAATTTTACGAAGTACAACAGTGATCAAGTTTAATGACTTTGGGTTTGCTCTAGAATCGAGTGAAATATTCATGCATATGAATACCCAGATGATTAAGCCGCATAAAGACTCACAGTGTCCAGAAGCCTATCGCTTGTTATTTGGTTTATTTTATTTTGGGTGATCAAACAACTATAAGGCTTGTGTCACACCCCAACCAACGGAGGAAATGCCGGGGCGAACTGATTGCTCACAGCTTTTCAAAGGTTACTATCAAGCAACATTATAAAGTTTAATATCTATTTAATAATTTCAAACAAATATTCATGTACATCAAAGTTATAAATAAACAATTACGTTAAACATCCAAAATTAAGTTCTTGTGTCTTTTCTCTAACATGCATCCTAAGTTGCTTCAAACAATCTTGATAATCACTTCACACAATAACCTACGTATGCGTTGAGAATAATATAGTTTGTCAACACAAGGTTGGGTGAGTATAACACCAAACTAGAGACACTATATAATAATAAGTAAAAGTGCAAACTGTTCCTGTGACATATACAGATAAGCCATAGCACATAAAAGTCAAACAATTATAAAGAAAGCAAACCATAAAGAAAGGGCTCAACCAATCCATATAAATGGACATTGGTTACCAAGCAAGGACTAAACCGTTGCCATAAAAATGGACATCGATTGCTGAAATAAGCAAGTAGCATTCAAACAAAGCAAGAAAGCAAATAGCAAGTTAGGCAGACTGATAAACACACAAGGATAAACAGTTGCGGTTGAGTACTATATATTATAAAAATATCTACGAACGCATAAGTCCCCAAAACGGTTAAAAGTAAAAGAGGGGAGTGAAACACTCACCTGAACGGATGAACAAATAATCAAGTGAAGATGATGTGAGAATGATTAACCCCTTCGGGATTTACCATCAAGGATTCCTAACTAAATAATATAATATAAATTAATTATAAAAGATAAAGTATGATTTAATGAATTAAGATTGCGATGTGATTTGAGTTATGTTTGGGATTATAATATTATTGATTTGAGTTATGATTTCTATTTGTTACTATTATTGCGAAAACAATGTATTGTTATCATTCGTCTGAAGGAATCATTGTTTTTATTAATTATAAAATACATGCAAATTTATACTTGTTAAGTATATAATTAAATTAAACAATTGAAATAAATAAATTATTTCAATATATAAACATGGTTTAAAATTAAATAAATTAATTATAATAACAATGTGTAAATATAAATTTACTTTGAATCGTAAACAAAGCTTTAAAGACAATGTTTTATTTAGTGTGTTTAATATGTTTCTTATATATCGTTAAAAATTAATATGTTTCTTCAGATGCCAGCCTGTTATTCTTCTACCATGTGCCTCGCTCAAGCTAGCTGCCTCATTCTACTCAACTGCGTGCATACTAAAAGTCTACGCTGAGTGAGTTCAAATTAACCGGGTTACAAACATTACATTTACATACTTATACATACGCATCCAAAGATACATATTATATAGTTTACTTAACTTTTCTTTCATACATACAAAACTACTTAATTTCTTTCTTTCGTTCTTTCCTTTCTTTCATACTTTTACATTCAACCATACATTACATACTTCTACGTTTTAAAGGGCATTAGGCCCTACTGCCCCTATTATTATTAGAGCTCGGTTCCCTTTCTGTCTCGAGTATTATTAGGGTCCAGTTCCCTTTCTGCCTAGAGTATTAGTAGGGCTCGGTTCTCTTTCTGCCTCAAGAATTATTAGGGCTCGGTTCCCTGTCTGGCTCGAGTATTATTAGGGCTCGGTTCCCTTTCTTCCAAGTTTACCATACCATACCTCTCAATACATTAATGATTATAACTTTCTTACATACAACATTCATACATCATATATAACAATCATATCTTTAAACTATCACTTGATGGTACATGCAATATCCGAAGATCGTTCACGCACCGTCAAGCATTCATTCATATAAAAATCATATAAGACATACACGTACCACTTAAGGTAAGTGTATTAACTAATCATATCGCGTATGCACGCGCCCCGAAAACATAACAAGGAATGGAGCTAGAAACTCACCTGGATCCTGTTACGCTCGCCGTTAATGGTTATCCCTTTCTTTAACTGAGCTCGGCTGATTGTACATTAATTACACGTATCAATACTCTTTCTAATCATATTATTCATGTTTCGGCCAAAATGGCTATGTCTGGTCTATTCTAATGGCCTTATAAGGCATTGTATTTGAGTTGACATGGCAAGGCATTGCGTTTGAACACATTGTGTTCGAACACCTTGATATCCGAATACTCTTGCCTTATAATATATGTATATATAATCTTTCTAGTTTTCTTTCCTTCGTTTTTGTATTCGAATTGGGCTTATTAGATTACAAAAGTATTCGAACCATAATGCTCTCAAGGACATGTTTGTATACAATTACACAATGTATGCGAATACAATATGCATGCGAATACAATATGTATTGTATTCGAATAATATTGTATTTGAATACATATTGTATTCTTATACATATGTATTCGAATGCTTAAGGTATTCGAATACTTAGTGTTTTCGAATGCTCAATGTATGCGAATGGCCATGTATTCAAAACAAAATAGCATCCCAAAAGACCAAGGGGATTGTACGGGAGTCTACATATTGTATGCCAAAAGCAAACGTTCTATGCAAGTATATATAATATATTCAAATGACCTGCTGCCATATGTTTCTTTTATCATCATTATCATTACATCTCACGACATTAACACCCTATTATGGCACTATATCATCCTTAACCTGTTTTCGTTTCCATTTTCGGCTAACACCTAACCCGTTTATCCATAAATCATGAACCTTTAAGATATAAATGTTCTTAGGTTAGATCTAGGGTTTCTTCATGAACCGTGTATCCTAAAAAGTTCACTAAATCCAATTTAATCATCAAGTTTTCATTTTTATGGTACATCTATGCCCGATCTACTCTAGGACTAAGTTTTAGGTCAAATCGTTCATAAAAACGTGACCTTTAAGGATAAAGAACATACCTTTATGCATTTTCAGGCTACGGTTAGCTTTGATATACAACAATAATCTTGTATCTTGCTTGTATATCCAACATCTATCAAGATCTATCTCGGTTTCGGTCTTGAATCCTTCTTCTTGGTCACGGCCATATGTGAGGAGGTGTATGTGTATGTTTTAGAGTGTGTAGGGAACTTGGAATGTAAGAAATGAGGGTTTTAGGGTTTAGGGAGGTTTAATAAGTATTTATACTCTCTTAAGCCCAAGGACCTAAGGCCCATAACCATCCCTTTAATTCATCTTTTACCAAGTCCATATCCATTTGTTATATTTAATCTTAATTAAATATTGCCACACATTTCACAAACATAAATTCTTTTATTTATTAATATAAAATTTTAGGATATTACAAGTCTTTCCTCCTTAAAGAGGTTTCGTCCCTGAAACATATCTACTACTTAAACAAATCAGGGAAAAACTTGCACATCTCTTCCTCAGCTTCCCAAGTGGCATCTGACCCTTTACGATGCTTCCATGTCACTTTCAGCAGCGGGATAACCTTGTAACAGACTTGCTTTTCCTTGCGGTCAACTATCTCTACCGGTTGCACAATGTAGTTCAACCGTTCATCAACCTCAATATCTACCAATGGCACATGAGACGTGTCATCAGCCAGACATTTCCTCATATGAGAAACATGGAAGGTCGGATGAACTCCTTCTAATTCTTCGGGTAAATCTAGCTTATACGCAACTTCACCCACACCATCCATGATCTTAAACGGTCCAATGCATCTTGGACTTAACTTTACTCTCTTTCTAAAACGTATAACTCCCTTCCAAGGCGAGACCTTGAGCATCACACTGTCTCCAACACTGAACTAAATTGATCGTCGCTGCTTATCAGCATACGACTTATGACGGTCTTGAGTAGCTTTCATCCTTGCCTTGATCTGATCAAATTTTGAAGAAGTTCCTTGCACAACCTCTGGACTCCCCATCTCCTTTTGACCGATCTCTCCCCAACATGCAAGGGTCCTGCAATGTCTTCCATAAAACATCTCGAATGGTGGCATACCAATTCTTGAATGGTAGTTGTTGTTATAGGAGAACTCTGCCAGATGTAGATGATCATCCCAACATCCTCCAAAGTCTAGGACACAAGCACGTAAGTTATCCTCAAGGGTTTAATCGTCCTTTCAGACTGTCCATCTGTTTGAGGATGATACAACGTAATGATGTTCAATCTTGTCTCCATGGCTTCATGGAACCTCATCCAGAATTTCGAAGTAAATCGAGTATCTCTATCAGACACAATCGATAGTGGCACTCCATGCATAGTCACAACATCTTTTATGAACAAACTTGCTAACGTTTCTGAAGAGATAGCTTCCAGTATAGGTAGAAAGTGAATACTCTTTGTTATACGCTCCACAATCACCAAAATGGTATCATGATGTTTAGTTGTACGGGGTAGCTTAGTTATGAAATCCAAAGTGACGTGTTCCCACTTTCATTCAGGTATCTCAAAAGGCTACATCTTCATACCTGGCCACCAATAGTCTCTCTTCAAGTCTTGATACATCTTATTGGATCCCGGATTCATTGAATATCTTGACTTATAAGCTTCATCTAGGATTCGACCACTGAGATCTCCATGGCGTGGAATCCACATGCGGTCAAACCTATCCTTTACTCCGTGAGTGTTATCCATCAACTCGTCTTGCTGACCGAAAATTCTTTCCTTCTTCACTAGCCCTTCATCTACCAACACTTATAACTGCACCTTGATGATTTCTTCGAAAAGACTTGAATTCATGATCAATTGGTGTGACCTCACTGTTGCAATGACTTAGCGCATCAGCGACCACATTCCCTTTACCAGGATCGTACTTAATATCGAAGTCGTAGTCTTTTATCAACTCTAACCATCTCCTATGCCTTATGTTCAATTCTATCAACTCGATGAAGTACTTTAAACTTTTATGATCTGTGTAAATAGTACACTTAGTACCATACATATAATGTCTCTATATCTTGAGAGCATGCACTACTGCCGCTAGCTCTAAATCAAGTGTTGGGTAGGTACTTTCGTGAACCATCTACTGTCTGGACGCATAAGCTATGACCTTTCCTCGTTGCATCAACATGCAAACTAACCCACGATGTGAAGCTTCAGTACAAACAACCAAATCCTCGTCACCATCGGGTAAAGCAAGGATTGGAGCTTGCGTGAGTCTTTTCTTTAATTCCTAAAAAGCTTCTTTTTGGAACTTACACCAACTGAATCCTACAGACTTTCGGGTCATACCGGTCAACGGTGCTGCCATCTAGGAGAAGCCTTTAATGAATCTCCTATAATAGCTAGCCAACCCTAAGAAGCTTCATATTTCTGGCACTCGGCAACATTTCATTTTAGGTAACTTACTAAATGGTGTAGCTAAGAAACTTTTATTCGCACCGGAATCAAACAATACTAAAGCAGCAATACCATTTACTAGGAATGTACCTGTTACAACATCTGGGATCTGTTTGGCCTGCTCATGAGTCAGGATGTAGGCTCTAGTCCTTGGCCAAGATTAATCTCCACCCTTCTTCCCACTTCCTCTAGCTTCACCCTCGGTGCACTCCCTTGCCATATGGTCCGGCTTACCACACTTATAACACGCGGGCTTTGCGTCACAGTCATTGGCATAATGCCCCACCTTTCCACATTTATAGAAAGCATTAGAACCAAGCTTGCACTCACCGGCATGACTCTTTCCACACTTATAACAAACGTCGAGACCCTTACTCCATAGAAACTCACCACCATGCATCTTACCACAAGTCCTACACAACTTTCTCTCCCACACTTTCGGCTTCTTATCCTTACGGTTCCATAACTGGGTACCTGGTCGCTTGACATGAGTGACCCATTTCTTATCCTTCTTCTCTTCTGCCACCACATCATCCGCCTCCAAGTCGTCATAAACCATATTTCCGAGTCCCATCGCAGAATCAAAGGTAGCAGGTCTACTAGCCTTGGCCAAGACGCGAACATTTTTTGGCAGCCCCCTGATGTATCACTTGATTCGCTTGTTTCAGTGTTCACCATGTCAAACACCAATCTAGACATGCGATTGAATTCAGTGGTGTATTCGCGGTGTGTCATCTTACCAGCCTTCAGATTCAAAAGCTTCATTTCAACCTTCTCTACCTCATCATCAGCACAGAATCGCTTCATCACTAACTCCTTCATCATCCCACCTCATCGCCTTAATCTCATCTCGGGTCTTCCTCTGCTCCAAACTTTCCCACCAGTACATAGCTTCATCACCAAACGAATTAGTGGAATAACCCACTGCTTGGTCGGGACGACACTCTCTAATTCGGATAACCTTGTCCATTGCGGTTATCCATTGAAGAGTAGCGATTGCATCTCCTAAACTAGTCAGCTATGGCGGGTCGGAACCTTTAAACGACTTATAGTTACATCCACCTCAACCTCTCATTCTGTCATCAACTTTCACGGATCAAACTTCATTTGAATCACCCTTATCTCCCTCATCATCTTTCTTACCATTCTCTCCTGACCTCTCAAAATTCTTGCATGACTTTCAGCAAAGTTTTCGGGTTGCAGATTCTTCACCGCAGCAGCTATAGCTTGAGCATTGGCAGCTTGAACAACAGGGTCAAGCTGGTACCCTTCATTCTAGCTTGGCCCTAGAAGAGTCTCACTAGGTCCTTCTACAGAGTTAACAATTGGTTCCTTAGAAGGCCTCTCGGATCCTACATGGCCTACCATGACGTCCCGTACGACCTCCTTGTCCGGCACCTTTCTTAGATCCAGCCATTCGTATTCTATAAGGAAACACAAACATCATCACTCAAGGAACTATTTAGTACAAGGATAGTAAGGCTAACGGATAATAACAGTGTCCAGCTGTGATTAGCTGATCATATTAACTTCCGTGTCCTATACACTTCCCCTTATGAGTCTATTTGTGCTAACTTCTATTTTTAAACAATTAATAAATAAAACAATCAATTGATTCTATCCCTAACATACACATATCCTTTCTTCAGCAATTAAGCTAACATCATTAAACATTATTTAAACATACACTTTACCTTTACTTAGCTTGCTTGAGTGACAAATGACTATCTTGAACTGGCATTTTCTTTCTTTTCTTACTTAAGTCTCATTCTCTATTCGAGTCTAAGCATGTAGGATGCTTAATTCTCTCGAACTTATGCTCTGATACCTACTTGTAAGGCCCCGTTACCGGTGACCTACTTTGGACGTTGGATTTACTCATAAACACAATTCTAAATATCAGAGTTAATTAAAAATTTCGTGGAATATAAAACTTTCATTAAACATTACGTAATAATTCATAAACATGTCTTAAACAAACATTCTTGTCTTTAAAATTTAAAACATCAGTTATAAAACATCATAAGTCTTCAGATTCCAACCTCCTATTCTTCTTCCATATGCCGCACTCAAGCTAGCTGCCTCATTCTACTCACCTACGTGCATACTAAAAGTCAGCTATGCTAAGTGAGTTCTAGTTAATCAGGTTACATACAATACATTCACATACTTATATTTTTAACGCATCCAAAGATACATACTATATAGTTTACTTATATTTTCTTTCATACATACATAACTACATACTTTCTTTCTTTCGTTCTTTCCTTTCTTTCATACTTTTACATTAAACCTTACTTTACATACTTCTACGTTTTAAAGAGCATTATGCCCTATTGCCTCGAGTATTATTAGGGCTCGATTCCCTTCCTGCCTCGAGTATTAATAGGGCCCGGTTCCCTTTCTGCCTCGAGTATTAGTAGGGCTCGGTTCCCTTTCTGCCTCGAGCATAATTAGGACTCGGTTCCCTTTCTTCCACGTTTACCATACCATACCTCTCTATACATTAATGATTATAAATTTCATACATACATACATCATATATAACAATCGTATCTTTAAACTATCACTTGACGTTACGTGCAATATCCGAAGATCGTTCACGCACCGTCAAGCATTCATTCATACATAAATAAAAAAAGGCATACGCTTACCACTTAAGGTAAATGTATTAACTAATCACATCGAGTATGCACACACCCTCGAAAACATAACAATGAATGGGGCTAGAAATTCACCTGGATCCTGTTACGCTCGCCGTTAATGGTTATTCCTTTCTTTAACTGAGATCGGCTGACTACACATTAAATACATGTTTCAATACTCGTCCTAATCACATTATTCATGCTTCAGTCAAAATGGCTATGTCTGGTCTATTCTAATGGCCTTATAAGGCATTGTATTTGAGTTGGCATGGCAAGACATTGTGTTCGAACACCTTTATATCCGAATACTCTTGCCATAGATAAAATGTATATATATAATCTCTCTGGTTTTCTGTCCATCCTTCTCATATGCAAATGTATTCGAATGCTCAATGTATGCAAATGGCCATGTATTCGAAACGAAGTAGAATCCCAAAATACCTAGGGGATTGTATGTGAGTCTATATATTGTATGCGAATGCATACGTTGTATGCGAGTGTATATAATGTTTTCGAACGACCTGCTGCCATATGTTCCTTTTATCGTGATTAATATTACATCTCAAGACATTAACATCCTATTATGGCACTATATCATCCTTAACCCGTTTCTGTTTCCATTTTCCCCTAAGACCTAGCCAGTTTATCCATAAAGCTTGAATCTATATGATATAAACGTTCTTAGGTTAGATCTAGGGTTTCTTCATGATCAGTGTATCCTAACAAGTTCATTAAATCCATTTTAATCATCATGTTTGCATTGTTATGGTACATCTATGCCTGATCTACTCTAGGGCTAAGTTTTAGGGCAAATCGTTCATAAAAACATAACCTTTAAGGATAAAGAACATACATTTATGCGTTTTTAGGCTACAGTTAGCTTTGATATGCAACAATAATCTTGTATCTTGCTTGTATATCCAAGATATATAAAGATCTAGCTTGGTTTCGGTCTTGAATCCTTCTTCTTGGTCATGGCCATATGTGAGGAGGTGTATGTGTGTGTTTTAGATTGTGTAGGGAACTTGGAAAGAAATGAGGGTTTTAGGGTTTTAGGGAGGTTTAAGGAGTATTTATACTCTCTTAAGCCCATGGACCTAAGGCCCATAACCATCCCTTTAATCCATATTTTACCAAGTCCATATCCCTTTATTATATTTAATCTTAATTAAATATTAACACACATTTAACAAACATAAATTCCTTTATTTGTTACTATAAAATTTTAGGATGTTACACATCATCTGGCTCGTTTTCGTTCGTATCTTATAACATATAGAAGCAACTCAATGTAGTTGCATTCAAACAAATATTTAAACTAAAAATAAATATTATTAACAATTAGTCATCACCAAACACACACACATCATATCCCCACAATTATCATATACTTGCACTCAAGCAAATTATCATGCAACACATACATCTCGATCGATGGTTCATCAATTATCATCATTAATTCTAGTAGGGTATAAGGTCATACCCTTATACATGTTTACTTTGTTTCCGGTTAAGGCACACATGTTCACGCCCCTCATAATATATTATATCTCCTCTCGGCTTAATATCTAGACTAGCAAAAGATGTGCTAGTATCTCTTTGCCCTTTATACCAAGTATGAACACAATGTAATGAGCTTGTGAGCCGGTCATAACTTCACCCATTAACCATCGGTTGCATAAAGAACTTGACTAAGGTTTTGTTGTGGCTTAGATTAGGGTCCGGAAGCGGATTTATTTAGTGAGTTATGGTGGATGAAATCCAATTTATTCAACATATAGACAAACAAATTTACTGACTTATGTTTACACCAATATTGACATAAACATTGACTCTTTTTGAATTTTTTTTATTTTTCATTCTTTTTCTCTCTCTCTCTCTCTCTCTCTCTCTCTCTCTCTCTCTCTCTCTTTTCATTTATCATTTTTTTAACAAATACTAACATCAGTATTCACAAACAACTGACTCGAGACATACGTACATTGTGTACTATGCTCAAGAAACGACTTCTATACAACTCTAACATACCAGATTTCATCCACGAGGTTAAAATAATAAAAGGCATGAGCTGATTGCTCATAGCTCTAAAGGTAATATCATGCAATAATAAATGTGACAGTATCTATTTATTTGAATTAAAATAATTCACATAATTCAGATACAAACAAGTACATAATCCATAAAATACAACAAATAAAATTAATATTTCTAATGATTTTGATTAAAATTCTTCGAACTTAAATTCTTCACTAAATCTTCACCACTTGCATTAAATTTATTCAATATCCTGCATATGCTCATAAAATAGAAATAATTTTGTCAACACATGGTTTGGTGAGTTAAACACCAGATTTTGACACTACAATAATAATATATAAGAGAAAACACAAATTATTCCTGTGAGATAAACAATTAAGCCATGACATATAAACAATTCACACAAAATAATAAAGAAAGGGGTAAACCGTTGTCTTGAGAATAGGGCATTGGTAACCAAAGATGGGTTTTTGGTGCAACCATTGTCAAGAGATTGGACGCCGGCTACTACGATAGTCGTATACCTCTTCGAATGCGGTAAAATAAATCAAGTAAGCAAATAACAAGTTTGGCATAAACTGATATACACACAATGTTTAACAGTTGCAGTTGAATACTACATAATAGGTAAATAGATAAAGTACGCATAAGCAAAAAAGATTTATAATGAGTAAAAATGGAAGTGAAATACTCACATTAGCAAAAAAGAGTAATAAGTGCGACAAGAATGGTAATTGATAAATATCATTCTAAACGAGGTATATCAACGAACGAATTCCTAAGTAATAATAATTACGGAAATTAAATATGAATTCAATAACGAATCTAAAACTAGATAGAGGTTCGAGATTTGATGATCGGGTGTGTTCTTGCGAAAGTTTAATATTACAAAGATTTATTATTACTTTATTATTGTGAAATATCACTTTAATAAATAGTATATTTTAATTAATAAAATACTTAAATAAATATTTATAAAATTTTGGATAGAATATATAAAGAGATTTGTTTTAAATGTTTATTTAAATTAAAAATACGTTTAATGTATTAATATATATATTTTTATTATTTATAAAGTTTTCTTATTAAATTATTAATACAAATAATAGATAATAAACAATAAATAATGATATATATATATATAAAATGATATTTTATAAAATACTTCAACTATATTTTTTTACGTGAATTAACGTGATATTTTATATATTAAATTAAAACCCTTTTTAAATATCAAAACCTTTATTATAAAAACTTTAACAACTTTAACAACTATTAAATATACATACATACATACATACATACATACACACACACACACACATATATATATGGCTTTAACCAAGGTTCGAAAAAGGTATTGGTTAATATGTCGATTTTATTAAAAATACTAATTAATTAAGAGTTATAAAATATTTATAATATAAATTAGTTGATCAAATAAATTAATATAATAAATTACTTTTCCAAAAATAAAAGGTGCAAAACGGGGCTGCCGGGATTCGAACCCGCGTAGAATGGCCGGCGCAAACTCAACACACTCACCCAGCCAACTAAGATGAGTGTGTCAGTTGGTTGAGAACTACAAACAAAATAATATATACATCATTTATTAAATCAGTCTTTGATTGTGAACCCTAATAATTACAATCTCTCAATCCATTTATTGTTGGTTCAATTAACTTTAGGGTTAATGTTTGTTGATTATAGACGAACCGAAGTTACATATTAACTAACTCTAAAGATGATCAGACAATTGTTAATTGGGCAAGAACAGAGCCTACCAAAAGATGAACAAGGACATACACTAGCAGGTCAGAGTAATCTAATTAACCAGCAAGGTTTGCTTTGGTATGGGCAAGGGATGATGCCTACAAATTGAATTATATTACATCGATTGTTATGATGTATAATGTTTTACGAATTATGACGGTAATAAATGATCTATACGTATCATATATGAATCTGGATTCCTAATTACGAGTGTCGGCATGCAAGAGGACAAAAATACATGATTCAATTCCAAATTTATGACGATAATTGTGGTGCAATGTATAAACTGGGTCACGGGTTTGATATTCGGGTCATGGATACGGGTGAAGGTTATGGGTTAATGGGTTAAAGGATAATAATAATAATAATAATAATAATAATAATAATAATAATAATAATAATAATTAGAAATTGCAATTCAGTCCCTGAAGTATAGGGGTGGGAACAAAAAAGGGATAAATTATGGTTGAGGTTAAAAATTGTATATGAACCAAAGTAGTTTTAATAATTAATTAAATATATAAACAATAATATTAAAATAATGACAATGACTCGATAAACGAGATATCTTCTTGATAAAATTTTCCGAATATCGAAACGGGTCAGGTAAACGTATAAGAATAATAACTGGAAAATCCGAGTTGTTACAGTATCCCCTACTTTTGGGAATTTCGTCCCGAAATTAAAGACTACTATAACAAATACATTAAATTTTGAGGAAATGACAAATTATAAATATAACTTTAAAAATTTATCATAACACAAAACTTTGAATAGTCAAAACAAGACTCCAAATAAAAATCCGATAAGGGCACATACATATAGGTTGTACCAGCGGCGTATCCACCATGTCCTTATCATCTTCACATTTGTACTGTTATCCCCATGACTTTCGACTCTATATTATGTAACACAATTGTACGCATAATGATTTCCATGTGAGGACTTTCATAATTATGTTCCGGGCCATAATTACTTTCTTCATCAGATGGTTCACATGATTCGTCCCATCCCGTGGATTTACAAAATGTTTGAAAATATAATTTCAATAGAAATCTTTTATGGAAAAGAGTTTTTGTAAAATCCCGGTTTCGAGTCCCTACATTCTCATTGGTTTACTCATAAACACAGTTCTAAATATCATAGTTAATTATTATTTTTCGGGGAATAATAAAAGTCAACCATTTCTTACAAACCATAAAATACTTGTCTTAAAATATCACAAATTGTATCAACATAAAACATAAGATAAGACATAATTCTTCCATCTTTAGATGTCAGCCATTCAATCCATGCCATGTGCCAACATCATGCTAGCACTTTTAATATATTTACCTGCGTGCATACTAAAAGTCAGCTACGCTGAGTGAATTCAAGTTAATCAAACAACATACAATACGTTCAATAACTTACTAATTCGTATTCGAAGATACGTATTACTTACTTAACTTGTTTATCTTTTTTCCGTGCATACATAAGTACGTACCTTCTATCCTTCTTTCATTCTTTCTTTCTTTCGTCTTTTATATTTAGGGATTATGCCCTACTTATACGTTTTAAAGAGCATTATGCCCTACTTCCTCGAGTATTATTAGGGACCAGTTCACTTTCTGTCACAGATATCATTAGGTTCCGGTTTCCTTCTTCCTCGAGTATTATTAGGCTCGGTTCCCTTCTGTCACGGATATTATTAGGGTCTGGTTCCATTCTTTTATATGATACCTTTCTTTATATATATAATTATATATTTTCGTACATACTCTTAATCTCTTTTATAGCATTCATATATCATTCAAACATCATACATAAAACGACCACATATCATACACTTACCACTTAAGGTAAGTGCATAAACTAATCACATCGAGTTTGCACACAACCCTGAAAACATAAAAAGGAAATGGGGCTAGAAACTCACATATAAGCGATTTCTTTCTGAAATTACGGTAATTCCCTTCTTGAGCTGTGCACGGCTAACTGTATATCAATTAACATGAATCACTTAACTACTCCTAGTTACATCATATTTCTAGGTCATTTCCCGTTTTAAAAGTTACATTTCCTTATTAATTGGTTCCTTGTACTTATAGTATTTACCGTATGGGTCCATATTCTTCGCTTACACATGTATATTTCATATATATTCGGTATATGTGCATCACGTTATTCGTACATATACGTCCTACATGCATATACGTTATACATACATACACGCCATGCATATATACACGATGTGTATACATATACGCTATATATACATACGTTGTACATACATACAAGGATTACATATGCACGCGCTACATATATATATATAGTGTACACACATACACGCTATAGATACATGTACGGTATACATTCTTAAACGACATACATACTAACGCGGTGTACATATATATACGATATACATATTTACACGACATACATACTTACACGATGTACATAAATATACGGCATATATACATATACGGCATACATTCTTACACAGTGCACATAAATATACGGTATCCATACATATAAGACCATATATACTTACACGGTGCACATACATATATGGTATTCATACATGCACGACCATATATACATATCCAGTATTCATACATACACGTCCATATATACTAACACAGCCCACATACTTATACGCATATACATATACTTATAAGATCTATACATATACGACATACATACTTATATGCCCTATATGTGCAGACCAACTATCTATTTCGCGTTTTTAAGGTTTTTCTACTATTCTGGCGCCGTCAGCCGCCGTTTACCACCATGGTTGGCCGGAGTTTGATTTTTTATAACCCAGGTAGCTTCGGGTTGTCCAGATTTGAGATAAAGTGGTCCTTAAGCTCGTTTTTTGTTTATTAAACACCCGAATAAAGCTAGATCTAGATTCAAATGGCTCATTCGACATCCCAGGGATGTGGTGTCGGGTTCTAAATTGTTGGGTCAGTTGAGATAAATTATTTCTTACCTTTGGTTGGTCTTGGATCATTGAATAGAATAGAATAGTGTAGAGAGTATTTGGCTTAAGTGTGTGTTTTTTATGGTGTAGACTAAGGTGTAGAATGATGGAGATGGAAATGATTTAGGGTTTAAGGGGTATTTATACCCCCTAAGCACATGGACCATAGGCCCATCTTCATCTTCATTCCATTATTAATTCCATCTATTTTAGCCTACCATTCTTCTATCTTTATTATTGTATTATTATTATTTTTCTACAAACTAAGATTAATTCTTTCAATAAAATTTATATTTTAATATTATTCACGGAAATTTTAGGATGTTACAAGTCTATCCTTCTTAAAAGAGGTTTCGTCACAGAAACCTAACTTTTACTTAAACAAATCTAGGTAAAACTTGTGCATCTCCTCTTCAAATTCCCAAGTAGCATCTATTTACGATGCTTCCATATCACTATCACTAGGGTTTAATGGGTATTTATACTCCCTAAGCC
This sequence comes from Bidens hawaiensis, assembly GCF_021521415.1. Classification (NCBI taxonomy): domain Eukaryota; kingdom Viridiplantae; phylum Streptophyta; class Magnoliopsida; order Asterales; family Asteraceae; genus Bidens; species Bidens hawaiensis. The sequence goes on along the minus strand of NW_027502724.1, from coordinate 13,737 downwards.
CATGGACCTTATGCCCATCTTTACTTTTAAGTCCATAATTAATTCCATGTAACATTCTATCTTTAATATTATATCATTAATATTATTCTACTAACTCAATTTAATTCATTCAACGCAAATAATATATTTTAATATTATTCTAGAAACTTAAGGATGTTACATCAATATATCATCTATGAACACGATAACTGACTTGTCTAACATCGGCCTACATAGCCTATTCATCAAATCCATGAATGTTACGGGAGCATTCGTTAGACCGAACGACATCACGAGGAACTCGTAGTGTCCATATCGCATCCGAAACACCATCTTAGGAATGTTAGACTCTTTCACCTTCAGCTGATGATAGCCTGATCTAAGATCTATTCGTGAGAACTAACTCGAACCTTGTAGTTGGTCAAAACAAATCATCAATCTGTGGTAACAGATATATGTTCTTCACCGTAAGATTATTCAACTTAAGATAGTATATACACATTCACATACCTCCATCCTTCTTCTTAACAAACCACACCGGTGCGCCCCATGGGGAACCATTCGGCCAAATGAAACCTTTTTTGAGGAGTTCTTGTAGTTGGGATATCAATTCTTTCATCTCCGACGGCACCAGGCGGTAAGGTTCCTTTGCGACGGGCTATGCTCCTGGTATTAAGTCTATCTGAAATTCTATCTCACGCTCCGGGGGCAACCCTGTAAGATATTTAGGGAACACTTCTAGGTAGTCGTGCACAACAGAAAACTCCTTCACTTCTTTCATCTCGGCTGTAGCTTTGACAGCATACGCTTAGTGGGCATCGCACCCTCGCGTTAACAAACCTTCGGCTTTTATCGTCGAAATGACATTAAGCCCTGAACTTTCTTTATCACCATAAACCGTCACCGTATCACCATCCAAGGATTTTAACCCTATTAACCTACTTTTACACACTAGTTGACCTTCAAACTCAGATAGCCAGGACATTCCCAATACCACATCGAACCCTCCTAAGGTCTTAATATGCAGGGTAACAGGGAACTCACGTCCCTCTAACTCTATCTTACAATCCTTAACCATTCTCATTATCCTAACCGAGGTCACACTAGCTGTTTCTACTTCAAAAGTTTCAGGCACACGACAAAATTTCATTTTGGCTAACTTACTAAATGTCATAGCTACAAAACTCCTATTTGCACTTGAATCAAACATCACAGAAGCAAAAATACCGTTTACTACAAACGTACCAGTCACAACATCTGGGATCTACTTAACTTGCTCCTGAGTCAGCATGTAGGCCCTGGTCCTTGTCCTCGACTGGTCGGCATCTTTCCTTCCTCTTCTCCCAGATTCACCATTAGTGCACTTTCTTGTCATATGGTCCATCTTACCACATTTGTAACATGCGGGCTTTGCATTACATTCATTAACATAGTGTCCCACTTTCCTACATTAGTAGATAGCATTAGAACCAATCTTGCATTCCCCAGCATGGATTCTTCCGCACTTGTGACACGTATAAGAACCAATACCCCGACGACATTCACTATTGTGCATCTTACCACACGTTTTACAGGGCTATATCTCCCATACCTTCTTCTTCTTATCCTTGGGATTCTACATCTGAGTAGCAGTTCGCTTAGCAGGAGCGACCCATTTCTTCTCTATCTTCTCTTCTACCACTATATTGTCCACAACCAGGTCATCATAAACCATCTCTGCGAGTTGAACTGCATAGCTAAAAGTAGAAGGTTTACTAGCTCTAACTAAGGTGCATACGTTCCATGGAAGTCCTCTGATATAGCACTTGATCCTTTTCGCTTCAGTGTTCACCATGTCAGGAACCAACATAGACATGCGGTAGAATCCAGTAGTGTACTCGCTGTGTGTCATCTTACCCGCCCTCAGATTCAGAAACTTCATCTCAGCTCTCTCAACCTCAACATCAGCACAAAATTGCTTCATCGCCAACTCTTTTAGGTCATCCCACCTCATAGACTTAATCGCTTCTCAAGTATTTCTCTGTTCCACATTCTCCCACTAGAGCATAGCCTCATCACCAAACGACTGGGTAGCATAAACCACTGCTTGGTCAGGACGACACTCGCAAATTTGGATAACCTTGTCCATTGTGGTTATCCACTGGAGAGTAGCTATTGCATCTCCTAAACCAGTCAGCTTTGGTGGGTCGCAACCTTTGAATGACTTGTAGTTATAGATCGAACTTCAATAGAGTCACCTTCCTTATTCTCATCGACTTTCATGCCATCCTCCCCTGCGCTCTCAACGGTCCATGCAAGCCTTTCATCAGACTTGCTAGGATGTAAATTCTTAACCGTAGCAGCTACTGCTTGAGCAATAGCGGCTTGAACAGCAGGATCAAGTTGATACCCTTCATTGTTAATCTGGTCCTACCCGGTTGCACTTCCTTCTTCTCTCGTGTTAGTAATGTCACACCCCGAAAATCTTAACTTAAAACAGCGGAAGACTTAACTTAAGTCGTTCGGGTTATGATAGATGCCGATAGCCAATAACAATATAACAATTAACAAAAGATTAACTTTTAATGAAGAAAATATATATTTTACAATATCAAAGTTCTTACACGTGCTGCTGCATGGTTTATTAAAATCCAACTTCAACTTTATTCAAACACAAAACGCCATCCTTTCCATGCCTCCTTGAAACCTTCACTTACCTGAAAGGCATATTAAAATAAATGATCAACACGAATTTTGGTGAGTTCTCTTTATTAAAAGTAATATATATATATATAGACACACACACACACATAATAATATAATGAAAATAGCGCAAACGAAACGTTCATGAAGAATCATGATGAATGACAATATATCAAGTAACAAAATAACAAGAATATATATATAATTCCATACCATGGTTCAACAACCATTCTTTTATCATCCATAATCTATTACCATAAGCGACGGAGGTGGCCTTTCCTATTGCCCTTTTAACATGGTAATAATAATAATCCAACAATCAAAACTTACCATCAAAACGAAGCATTTTACTTTTTAACAAATCGTACTGTTGTAAACTAGCAAGGAGTGCAACAAGTGTATGACTATCAAATTTGATAATTCGATACATACCATACTCAAAATATTCCCGTTTTTAACCCAACGCGAATGGAAACAAGGGGCGTCACCCCGATAGATCTACCAATATTTATGTGCCCTTATTAATTCGGTTAACAGTTATTTAACCAATTGTTGACTCATCCCACTTTTTACTCGGTTTGTAAAATAAAATGCTTTTATAAAACTGTAATATAAATATCAAAATAAAGAATATGCCCTTCCCCCAAAACACATAAAAATCGATTCGAAAACGAGGGGTCGATAGAGAAACTCACGGTTTGTAGCATTTCGTTCCAAATTCTCGTGTCCTATATTAGTACACGTTTTGTTAATAAAACTTGGTTATAGTTTATAAAATCCTTTTAGTTTATTAATCATAGACTATCGTCCACAGAAGCACATAAGCAAATACGTTCCTACTAAGTTAACGAATACACATAGTTCGGTTTCCGTTAACTATTATTTAAATAACTAATTAACTAAAAAACAATTAAAATATATAAATATTATAAAATATTTTAAGTTTCAGTTGCTGGAAAGTTTTAAGAAAATATTAAACTTTTATTTTTTGTTATAATTCTTGTCTGTTTTTGTCGGTTTTATGTTTAAAAACAAGTCGTTTGGTTTTTCGTATAAAATGTAACTTTTAAATCATGAAAAATACTTGTTACATTTATATTAGTCAATTTTTATAAGTTACGTTGTGAAATATATTATTATCATTCTCATTAATAATTTCTTAAAATAGCAACTTTTAAACGTTTTCGTGTCGGTTTTCGCGACACGAACCGTTTAGGACTAAGTTTTATCATCTTGTCCTTTTCTCATATATTAATTTATGTTATATATGAATATTTTGCAACTTTAGGGGCTTCTCTAAAACAGTCTCTAATAGTCGTGTCGGTTTCGTTTACAAAGCCGATTTTTAGACTGTTAACGTTACCGACAAGTTAAATAATCATCTTATGAACTAATCACACAAATAATTCACCATAATTTCCAGTTTTGATCATATATATTCACAAGACACATTTAAACAAGTTTTAAGTTTCTAGTTCATATGCTGAGTTTATTTACAATGTTACTAATTATGTTTGTTATTCCTATATGAACAAATATTATTATATAACCCTAGATTCCAGATTTTTAACTTATTTTATGAGTTCATAATAAGCCAATATATTGCTTTTCAATAGAGTGCTCTTATTCCATTTTAGAATAATCTAATTTTCATGATCCAAGTATGTCCTTTTCAAATAATCAAGTATGAACTTTTGGATGATTCTATTCTTTACTTATAATCAATCACTTTACATCATTCCTATCATTATCAATCTCTAACAAATTACTCAAATCATAAGATTATGGATTTTTATGAATTTTTCTAAGTGTTGCTTTAACAAAGTTTTCTATTATAGCAACCTTTAATATATGGTAATCCTAACTAATTCAAACTTTCCACTTTGATTAAGAACAATTCAAAGTTTAATTCATTCAATTAGTCTGATAGGGTTTCATGCATTCTAAGTGTTCTATTCCAATTTTGTTCTTTAAATTCACCATTTAACAATGTTTCTATATCTAGTAAGTTGTTTGTTAATTCAGTTAATGTGTTAACTAACCTATTCTTTAATAATGCATCCTATCTTAGTTTAAAGTTATTATTAATCACATATTGATCACATTCATATCAAGTATTCACATCAAAATCAAGAATTCAACTTTTCTTAAATTTAAGTTTCCCTATTTAGCAACTTTAACAATCTTTGTTCATCTTCAAGTTTCAACTATTGATTCTAGCATATATTCTCTTTTACTCTCAATTATATCATTCCATCCACTCTTTGATTCACCAATCAATCCAAAATCCCTTAATTAATCCCAAATCCTAAAATCGCCAAATTACAATTATGAACAAGTTCTTGTTTTGTTTATTCCTAATAATAATTTTTCAATAATTCAAGTCCTTACTAACAAGCTAATGATCAATAATCAATCTAAATTTCATTCTAACAACAGACCCTAACATCAAGTTCATTCAAGTTCATCTCATGTATTTAAGAGATTAACAACAGTTAAAAACAAACTTAACAACCAATGTAGGTCCCTTAGGATCAATGTATGCATGTGTAAATGAGCTTGATCTTCCCTCTCACACATACATACATACGTACATACATACATACATACATACATACATACGGAACCTATATACATACACACATTATCCATATATTCATCTTTCAAGCTTCAATCAACCTCAAGAACAACAATCTTATGCATCTACATCTAGTAATCAATCATAATTTAAAACTTACTTGTTCTTGGAGATTTGAAAGATGAAAATGGTGATGTTTATGAGTGTGAGAGTGGTGTGCCTCCTTCCTAATCCTTTCCTAGTATCTTTATCTTTCTTGTTCTTGATCTAGATCTTCATAAGTCTTGATTATCTGTGTGTGTGTGTGTTTAATATTTGAATTTATTTTGTTTGCGTGTGCAAAGGGGGTGTTCGGCCGAGACTATTTTAAGGGAGAGGGAGAGGGTAATGTAGAGTGTTAAGTTGGATAATTGGTTGATAGGTGGATGGCTTGGATGCTTTACAACTCAAATCTTTCAAGAAGCTCAATCATTAGGTTGGTTTAATGTAAGCATGGGATTGGAGCATTCGGGAGGTGGGGGTGTTGGGGTGGAGGGTGAGCATTGGGGGGGGTGGTAGTGAAAGGATTTTGGTTAATAACTAGATGATTTCGGTTAAATGTTTAACGTATTGCATGATTTAGATATCCAAACGGATCCCGTTTTTAATGATTTTTGTCAGACTTTGAACTAAATCAAATTCCTAACAGTACGTACCTTAAAAACTATCTTCATGGAAATAGTTTGTGTCAGGTCCTTTCCGGGTCCTGTAATGGCTCGTGCTTACTTATTTTCCAATTTTCGCTATTCGAGCCTTCCTAAATTATGTTTATATATTGTCTCACATGTATTAGCATATATTTTGAATTTTTGAGATTATTTTATCATCCTAATGATTTATATAATTTTTGGCTCGCTGCCCGAGGTTTTGCATGTTTTAAACGTTTTGTGTCAGAATTTGGACTTTTTGTTGACTTTGCAAGACATAGAACCTTAATAAAGAAGGATTTTATCAATAAAGCGGTATTAGGATGATAAACGTGTTTACATTAGTGAAAATATTTGCTAAGTGTTACAAGTAACTGGTTCTTCAGAAGGTCCTCAGACAATACGATAAAGCGGTATTAGGATGATAAACGTGATTACATTAGTGAAAATATTTGCCAAGTGTTACAAGTAACTGGTTCTTCAGAAGGTTCTCGGACAATACGTTGCCTACCACGAAGTTAAGTACGACCTCCTTGGCCAACAACCTTCCTTGTTAAATCCATTTGTATTCTATACGGAAACACACACGTCATCACTCATGGAACTATTTAGTACAAGGATAGTAAGGATAACAGGTAATAAAAGTGGCCAGTTGTGATTAGCTAATCACGTTACTCTCTGTGTCCTATACACTTCACTTTGTGAGTCCACTTGTGCTAGGTTCTACTTTTAAACAGTTATCAAACAATCAAATAATCATATCCCTAGCAATTAAGCTAACTTTCTTACCTTATAAATGAAATTAATCATGTACCTCACCCTTACTTAGCTTGCATGAGTGACACATGACTTTCTTGAACTGGCATCTTCTTACTTTTTTTTACTTTAGTCTCATTCTCTGTTCGATTCTAAGCATGTAGGATGCTTAATTCCCTCAAACTTGTGATCTGATACCAATTTGTAAGGCCCCGGTCCCGGGTCCCTACATTCTTGTCTTAAAACTTTTTTCAGAATAATGAAAGTCACTCATTTCTTACAAACCATAAAGTACTTGTCTTAAAACATCACAAATTGTCTCAACATAAAACATAAGGTAAGGCAAAATTCTTCCATATTTAAATGCCATCCATTCAATCCTTGCTATGTGCTAACCTCATGCTAGCTCTTTTAACCTATTTACCTGTGTGCATACTACAAGTCAGCTACGTTGACTGAGTTCTAGTTAATCAAATAACATACAATATGCTCACGTACTTACTTATTCGTATCTAAAGATATGTATTACTTACTTAACCTGTTTATCTTTCATTTGTACATACATAAGTATATACCTTATTTCTTTCTTTCATTCTTTCATTCTTTCTTTCTTTCTTTCGTACTTTTATTTTTAATCTTACTTTACACACTTATACATGTTAAATAGCATTACGTTCCCTTTATGCCTTAGATATTATTAGGTTCCAGTTCCCTTCTGCCTCGGCTATTATTAGGGTCCGGTTCCCTTCTTCTGTACCATACCGTTCTTTATATATATAATTATATATTTCAAACATCATATGTAAAATTCATATATAATTCAAACATCATATGTAAAACGACCAAATATCATGCACTTACCACTTAAGGTAAGTGTATTAACTAATCACATCGAGTATGCACATAGCCCCGAAAACATAACAAGAAAATGGGGCTAGAAACTCACTTTTATGCGATTCCTTTCTGAACTTATGGTAATGCCCTTCTTGAGCTGTGCACGGCTAACTGTGTATCAATTAACAAGCATAACATAACTACTCCTAGTTACATCAAATTTCTAGGTCATTTCCCGTTTTAAATGTTACCTTTCCTTATTAATTGGTTCCTTGTTCTTAGAGTATTTACCGAATGGGTCTCATATTCTTTTCTTACATACGTATCCGTCATACATATTCAGTATACGTACATACACGTTATTCATACATATGCATCCTACATGCATATACGGTATACGTACATACACGGCATGCATACATACACGATGTATATACATATACGCTATATATACATATACGGTGTACATACATACACAATCACTATAGATACGTATATGGTATACATACTTATACGGCATACAAACTTACGCGGTGTACATACATATACGGTATACATACATACACGATGTAAGGTCCAAGACGGATCTTTCAATATGTTATAAACTGATCTTGATATTGGTGCGGATATCCAATATAAGATGATTCAAGATAATGAATAATAACATGTAAGAGCACACGGGAATGCTTCAAAACACACGTTATATTAAACGTCGGGTGTTTAAGCATGATACACTACTCATTCACTATAAAAAGGTGAATGGCCAATATACAGCATAAATCAACAACCAAAAACCCTATACAAGTGAACTATGTATAGAGTAACCAACTAACTAGCCCGACAATAGCCCAAAGCCCACCGAGATCCATAAGGATCTCGGTTTACATACATATCCCAACAACTAAGTAAAAATCAATTAGTCTAGGCCCAACATTCTTCCACTTTGTTTGTAGCACGGTTCTCAGTCATGCTCCATGTCACACCCTCACTTAGAGCCTAAGCGTGTGCCCAATAGTTGGTACCTGTTTTGAAAATATATCAGAGTTTTAGCTGAAGTCTTTAGTTTATTTGTAAAATATAACAAATTATTTGATTTAATATAAAGCTTATCGAATAATAAATATTCAAGACCTTGATTTTCAAACCTTTGTTTTATTTATAAAACTTTGTTTAAATATTGTTTGCAATATTTTAATAATTTAAAATATTAAGCCATCTCTACCTTGCGAGCATCTATCTCCATGAGTTGGCTATAATTCCATGCTACCTGTGCTAATTTTATTTCCTGTAATATTTGGGAGGGGGGGGAATACGTCAGCGATATGCTGGTGAATCGTTGACTCTAAAAACATTATATAAATCTTTCTTTGACTGGCAAGATAGTTTTCATGAAATAATCTCAGCAGAAACGTCTATTATTTCTGGGATTTGTACCACTTGCCATACACACACAATTACGGTTCTCCGGGAACTGACGCCCTTTGGGAACAGATGCCCATTGGGAACTGATGCCCATTGAAGAACTTTTATTATGATCTCTAGTCTGCGGCCACGTAGCCTTGACTGGTAGACTAGATTAATTATGTTTAGATCCAGACACATGTGTACTCGGTCTGAGTTGCTTTTATTTTCTATCTTGTTTTTTAATAGGGATCACGTAATCCCACAAATCTTTATTTGACTGTCTTTATATAAGATAAACAATCCGTTTATCTTGACTGAAAAAGTTTTAACGTATTCACCTGTGACTGTCTGTTGTGAATGATGTGGTGACCTCGTTTGAAAACCTTTGTGAATGAATGAATGATTGAATGATTTACCTATAATAAAATAGGTTTATATAAATTTCCGGATCGTCTCTTAATCCGGCTACAGACCTTTAATCTAGTTTTGTTAGCTTAAACCTTGATTGATTGTTTGTTTGAATAAAACATTTTGGACATGAATTCTTTCTCTTTATTTGCTAACCATGTGCTATGTTTCTTCTTCCAGAAGAAATCTTTATGATATGTTTCTTCTTCAAAAAGAAACGTCATTTATCTAAAGCCTTTGTATATTAAGTCTTATGTTTAATAAAAATAATGAAACACTATCTTAACTATAACCTTTGTTCATAAACTTTTACTTTTCATTAAACATTTCAACTATGTCCTTTATATGTAAAAGCTTAAGTTTCTTAATCATAAAGAAACTATATTTTTACTATAATATTTGTTTATATTATTTTGTATTTCTTAATCATAAAGAAATTTTATTTAATTGTTTATACTTTAATCAAGGTCTAGGCTATACCCCTGACTAGAGTCTAAGCCTTTGGAATAATATTATTTTATTTGGGCAGAACCCTTACCTTGTTCGGCTTATTGTTTTCTAGATTCTCGGGAAGCACTTTGACGCTTGCACGTATATTGAGAATCTTGATCAACAACTCCTCGGCACGCAATTCTAGGCAACGTTCGGGTGTCGTCGGGTCGTGCATGTACTTCGAGGTCGGCACACAAAACGAGGTCGGCGCACAAAACGAGGTTCGCCGGTCATCATGATTTTTGGTACGAACATCGAGGTGCCGTCGGTATATAGTACGGATTATGAAATTATAATTTGTCGGGTCGGTGGAACGGAAACCGTGGTAGAAAGAGAAAGTTTCTAGAGAGAGAGTAGGAATTTCGTGTTAGAATGAATGAGCCATACACTCCTATTTATAGGCTGAAAACGAACCCATCGCGGTACGCGATGGTTGATGGAAACCCCGTCGCGTATCGCGACGTAGGTTTGATGACTCACCGGTAGCATCACCATGTGACATGTGGCGGGACACGTGTCACCTCGTCATGCCTTTATGCCACGTGGTGACACGTGTCCTGACACTTGTCATCCTGTTAGACCTCGTCATCATAGTACGCGATGACGTTGGGTCTTGGTTCGTCGCGTATCGCCGACAGCCTGTTTCTTGGGTTTTGAAAGATACTCATTGCGATACGCAATGGGCCTCCTTATGATCCGTCACGTATCGTGATTGGACAGGAGAACATAATTTTCTCTTTTGGTCCTTGGACTTTGAAATTTGGTATTTTTAGTCCGAAATTTTCGTGATGTTACATCCTCCCCACTTTAGAATGAATCTCGTCCTCGAGATTCATTGTGAGTGATTCCTTGCTCATCGATTTGCTATCAGAATTTTTCTAATCTGATGCATAGGCTTATCTTGAACCGTTTGCATGGTTTGCAATTTTTGATTTGTTGTTAACTTATATCTTTGGGTGACATATTCAGTCAATAGTTGAGAATATCATAAGTATTTGTAAATTGCTAAGCACAGTGGCCAGTTGTGTTTAACTATTTACCTTACCTTTTGTATTCTAAACATTTACTGATGTTAACAAGATTGCTTCTTGGATTCAGTCTATCGAATCCTTTTAACTTACTCATCTTGATACCTTTCAAGTTATTCATACTTGAGTAATAATATTCCTTTACTTCTTTATCATGACGGATTCCTTCCGTTTATTTCTATCAATTATACTCTTGAACTTTAAATGTTCAGATAACTGATTTTCCTTGAGTAGACATGTTCTTATGTCTTAGTTTAATTTATTCATTTCATCTTTAATTCATCTTTCTATAGATGATGAAGTATGATATAGTCTAAATTTAACTATCTCTTTCATAGGTATTAGCATTCTTATGTAAAGACACGATCTGTATGCTAATATTTTTCTTTATATACATTAGGGATTTAAATACCCTTATATTTTTACAAAATATCTCGTTTAAATTAGATTACAAGCAGTTTACAAGAGTTAACTAAACTATTAGTTATTTCTAATGCCTTTGGATCTTGAACATTTAGTTGGCATACTCTTGTCTACTTCTATTCTTAGTTGGATGCATCTTGTATGTTTAACATATTAGCTTTTCCTTTCTTAGCACCACCTTCCATTAGCGTTGTTTGTCTTATTCGGACATTCTGAGCTGAAGTGTCCGTTTCTCCACATCTAAATCATACAACTGTTTTTCTTTGCAATCGTCTTCCGAATGACCGAGTTTCTTGCAAAAGTTGCATGTGATCAATGGAGTATTTTGGGAAAGTTAGTTGGTCATAAACATTTCCCGTGATGTCTTTTGCCACAGCTTGGCAGATTGGTCTTGTATATTTAAAAGACCCTTCCTCCTTTTCTTTGTTTTTTTTGTTTTCTTTTCCTAGGTTTCTTCCTCCTTTCCTTTGTTATTCTTATCCTCTTCTTGATTTCTGATAAGACCATTCATAAGATAACCGGCTAATTCCATGGTTGAATCAGCGGTTTGAGGCAAATGAGATCTTACCATATCTCTGATTTCCCGATGTAAACCCCAAATGTAGCGGGTTACTTTGTTGGATTTTGGTATTACCAAGTGCGGTACCAATCTACAATACTCATGGAATTTAGTATTGTATTCCTTGAGATTAGTGCCTTCCACCTTGAGGTTCAAAAACTTAGTTTGAATAAGATCAAGTTCATGCATGGGAGAGAACTTTCGTAGCACTAGTTCTTTGAATTATTCCCACTTCAATTGGTACACAGTTTCTCTACCCTTTGACATGATCAGGGTATTCCACCATTCCAAAGCTTCACCTCTAAAGTAGTGAGAGGAGTATTGAATCTTTTCGATCTCGGTACATTTGCTGAGGATAACAATGGACTCGATTTCTTCAAGCCATCGTACAGATGATATGGCACCTTTATCGCCATAGAATTCCTTTGGTCCAAATTCCTTGAAGTTCTAGAAACTACTGCCTTGAACTACTAATTGTTTCTTGAATTTATGATTAAATTTGCTCTCGGCGTTGCAGCTATGAACACTTTCTTCATGATGAGAAGGTTTCTTATACGGATGCGTTCTCGATGATTTATTTGAATGTTCTATTTTATTTTTGTGTGACCCTTCTTTCATTGCATCGACGAAAGGAGTCATTTCGTTATGAATCATTTCTTGAATTTGAACAAGATACTGTGCAGGAATCTCCTGTTCAGGTTTTGACATGTCCTTGTTGCTTCTATGAGATGAAGCTTCATCATTATTCTCTTGATTGTTTGGATTCGACATTCTGTGAACAAAATAGATCTTAATATGAATGAAATTCTTTATTTATATACTAATGATTGAATGTTTATAACAGATGTGTGACATTATAATTGCAAAAGATTGATTTGTTTATGAAATTTTTAATTAAGTTCTTTGTATTTCGAGGGAATTTCTTTCTAATCTTTCTTGAGATTGTTCGTCTCGTAATGACACAATCTAATTGTTTTTGTTTTTGAGAATTTTGAGATAATCGTATGAAATGATAATTATTTTCCAATTATTTTAATGATGGAAGTCAATGGGGTTCTTGAGAGGCATCAATATTTTCTTGTTGCATATTCTTGAAATAGTTAGTACATACCTTGTGTACAAATAGACCTCAAGAATTTCTACAATTCTTATTTCTAGGTCATGTTTCATTTAATTCTTGCTAGTAGCGTTGTCTTTGAGTTTAGTTATCTTTTAGACTTTATCCACCTGGACCTTTCCTTTATTTGTTAGCTATTACTCTCTTACTTCCAGATGTACTTTGAAGAATTATCTTGAGAGTTTGTGTAATCTTTCTTGACATAATTCTTTTTTAAAAGATACATTACTAATTTTGAGGAAATTTAAATATATCTTTTATTTATGTTATTACAAGATTACAGGGTATTTATTATACTTGCATTGTTTATAACTACTAAGACTCTTATTTCTTCCATCGAATAATCAACTTTTTGATCTTGTCGTCCTTTTTCACATTTTCTCCTTTCTTCTTTCCTTTTTGTCTTTCTGAGCATCCATTCCTTTAGTATGAGTAAAGTAAGGATTTTTCATTGTTGAATAATATTCTTATCCCTGAGGATTTTCTTCTGGATAAGTCATTACTTCCTCTCCTTTCGACACCATTGGTTTCTTGGATCTACCTGATACGTCTTCATACGTGTTCTGATTTGGAATAATCTGGGCTAGCGGGATGTTTGAATCAAACGAATCTGAATATTCCTCCATTGTTGTTTGGTATGAACTTTCGTCACTAGATATAGGAATTGGGAGAAAAGATGTTCCCATAAAGCCTTTCCCCTTACCGGATCAAAGCTTAACAGATTCTTCACTAGATTGACGATCACACATCTGTACAAGGTTATTTTAGGGATAGGAGCGCGTTTTTCCTAT
>NW_027502723.1:0-22946 GCF_021521415.1 Bidens hawaiensis | reverse complement strand
CCGCACCGTCTTCATCAAAATATATTTAATTTGGCGATTGGACACTTCAACTTGTCCACTTGTTTGTGGGTGATAAGGTGTAGCAATTCGGTGATTTACATTGTACCTTTTTAAAAGTTTCCCAAAGTTGAAATTCTTGAAATGCGACCCACCATCACTAATAATAACCCGCGGGATACCAAACCGAGCAAAGATGTTTGATTGAACTAATTTGCAAACTACTGAATGGTCATTGTTTCTTGTTGATACCGCTTCTACCCACTTGGACACATAATCGACAGCAACCAAGATATATAAAAATCCATTTGAGTTTGGAAACAGGCCCATAAAGTCAATTCCCCATCAAAAATCTCTAACACCAAAATCGGTTGCAATGGCATTTCATCCCGTTTCGAGATACTACCCAACTTTTGGCAATTCAAGCTATGTCGGGCATACTCACTTGCATCTTTAAAAATGGTGGGCAAATAAAACCCACATTGAAGCACCCGGTAGCCCGTCTTTTGACCGCTAAAATGACCTCCACACGCTGATGCATGTGCATGAGTCAAAACCTTCAATACCTGAAAATCGGGAATACACCTCCTTATCACTTGATCCGAACCAATATTGAACAAGTCCGGTTCATCCCAAATTTATTGTTTCACTTGGTCCATGAACCGTTGCCTTCTTTTCTTCACCCAATAACTTGGAATAGACCCCGTTGCTAAATATTTCACAAAGTGAGCGTACCATGGTGCGGTCGACAATGCTAACAATTGTTCATCGGGAAACCGTTCGTTAATCTGCATCGGGTCATGAACACCCTCCAATGGAATTCAGGATAGGTGATCCGCCATTTTCAAACCCGTTTTTATTCCGAACCTCTAAATCAAACTCTTGCAAAAGTAATACCCACCGAATTAAACGCGCTTTTGCATCCTTCTTTTCCATCAAATATCGAACCGCACTATGGTTTGAATAAACGATCACCTTACTCCCACAAATATACGGGCGAAACTTATCCAAAGCATACACCGCCGCAAGCAATTCTTTTTCGGTGGTTGTATAATTAAGTTGCGCTTCGGATAATGTTTTGCTCGCATAATAAATGACCACCGGTTTTCTAACAATTCGTTTACCCAAGACCGCTCCGATAGTAGTATCACTAGCATCACACATAATCTCAAACAGCTTTAACCAATCTGGTGGTTGTAAAATGGGAGCTTTCACCAACTATTCCTTCAAAACATTAAAATCTTGCAAACACTCGTTAGTAAAATCAAAGGAGCATCTTTTAACAATAAATTACATAAAGGCTTTGTGATCACACTAAAGCCTTTAATAAATCTTCTATAAAAACCCGCATGTCCCAAAAATGACCTTACCCCTTTAATGTTTTTAGGTGGAGGTAAAGATGATATTACCCGGACCTTAGCCTTATCCACTTCCATTCCCCTTTCTGAAATAACGTGACCCAACACGATACCCTCTTGCACCATGAAGTGACTTTTTCACCAACTTAAAACTAAATTTGTCTCAACACACCTTTTCAAAACTTTTTCTAATTCATTGAGACAAGTTTCATAAGTTTGACCAATAATGGAAAAGTCATCCATAAATACCTTAAGTGAATCCCCAACCATATCCAAAAAAAATACTTATCATACAACTTTGGAATGTGGCCGGGGCATTACACAATCCGAACGGCATTCTTCGACAAGCAAAAATTCCATACGGACAAGTGAAGGTGGTCTTGTGTTGGTCATCCGGGTGGATAGCAATTTGGTTATAACCCGAGTACCCATCCAAAAAACAGTAATACTTTTGACCCGATAATTTTTCAATAATTTGGTCAACAAAAGGTAATGGAAAATGGTCTTTAGATGTAACGGCATTTAATTTACGATAATCAATGCAAAATCGCCACCCGCGCCAAAATTTGACGTGAGGTCGAAGACTCACTCAAAAATAAACCGAATACAACTAGTTGGATAGTAGTAAGCGGGTGTCGAACACAGGGAGTTTATGGAAAATGTGTTGTTAAGTAGCACAGTAATTAATCTGTCTTTAAACTAAATGCAAAAAATAAACTCAAGTATTTTGTTTGTTGATTTGGTTAACAAAAAAGAACTAAAGAAAATAAACGAGTTTAAACAATATGAGAAAATATGTCTTCCCTTGGTTTCAGGTTTCCATGAATGTTACAGTTAATGTTTAAACTAAGATGAACATTAGATAAAGTTCGTGTTTATGAAAGTGATTGCGATAATTGAAGATCAAGTACTTGGATTATATAACGCAAGGTAATCACTCAAATATCAAATAGATTATATAATCCCGAATCCCTCCCGATTAATCTCTATTACCTACAAAACCAAGAATTGACGGCTTAGAACACGAATTAACAATCAATTCATTAATACCATAATAATTTAATCAATAAGATTAAACTAACATCTCAAAAATTGTCTAAACATTCAACCAAACAAACATAATAAACCTTACAATCCGAGGGAAAACACAAAGGAGTTTAGCCGAGCATCGTTTGACTCATCACCATATCAATTAGATTGTAGGAATGAATAACAAACATCAAACTAATGATCACAATCACCACGATATTGTTCTTTGACCCCAAATTCGTCTGTAGGGTGTTTTAGAATGAATGATAACTAAAAAGACAGCAAAAACCCGATAATAATACGTCAAAAAACGGCAGTTACGAACGCCGAACTGTGGCCCATGGTTGATACCGTGGGTCACGATGTAAATGTGAAATGCTGGACCGTGGCCCACGGTGAACTCCATGGTCACCGTACCCACCACGGTACGGTGGCTTCTGTTTGTTTGGTTAATTTGGACCGTGGCCCACGGTCTACACCGTGGGCCACGGTGGACTTCAGCCATGCTACTCCATTCTTTACCTCTTTTGACCTCTCTCGCGTCTCCGGTTCCTTCGGTTTTTCGTTATACATAATAATAGTCCCGGAACCCCCTTTGAACCTACAATTCACCAAAATCACCGTATTTATTTAATTCCACAAGATAAACCAACTCAATACATGATTATTACGGTCTAAAATCACTTATGGGTTGTCCAATGGACCACCCGTCACTCCACCGCGATTAATAAAAGGTCGACTCGCGAGGGTACGAACATCCCAACGCGATAATAAGAGAACGTCAGTGATATCTTGATAATACTGTACGTCGTTTTCCTACTTGAGAATACAGTCCTTTAAATCAGAATCATATAGCCAAGATACAATGTCACCTTTCACTGTCGACACGACTTTGAACGTTGTCTTCTTATTAGCTTTGGCTCGTGCGATAGCTTCCAGTTTCTGCTCTTGATCAACATTTTTGTACGCCTCGATAAACCTATGAGCCCGCTTGCTTCGTTACTTGAACCAACCCATTATGTCAGCCTCAGTCGGATCAGCATCGCGTTCAGACATCTTGGCTTTATTTTTCGAAACCTTCTCCAAATGATCTTCAGCATCTTTGAAGTTTTCTTCAGTAAAGGTATGAATACCCTGATCAAAATTGGATCGTTGATAAAGATCGGGGTATTCCTCTGCTGTCACCTCTTCAATCTCTATCTCCTCATATTCGTAAATAAATGACGTATTCCCATGTGGAATAGTCGTATCCAGTAAGACTTCCTCATCTTTTACTACCTCCACATCCTACTCGGCTTCCAAAGCATCGAGTTCTTCATCGCTCAGTCCCAACAATAATGCAATCTGTTCACGCATTAGGGACTGATCAACAAACTCATCAAGGTTCGCAGTGCTCATCACTACGCCTTTCTTGAAGTCCATGAACAGGATGGTGTTGGCCTTGACCGACTCGATTGGTTGAGCTTTAGTCGAGTCATGATAAACCACCATTTTTCTGTCATTGCCTTCACCCCCGCTTGTACCAGCACCTGAGGATGAGCCGTGAGCTTGTTTCAGCTCACTACCTCCAACACCTAGAGTGTCAGGATCATCATCGTCAATATTCAACTTTTCAATGCATCGTATTTACATGTAAGCTAAAGTATGAGATCCTCTTATTCCTTGATCATCACCCCTTGAGCCGTGACAATCTCACCAAGCTCCTTTATCTCATTTTGGCAGTAGGAGATGAACCCCATCATACGTCGTTGATTAATCATCATTTTCTCTTGAGCTTGATGATCGACCGCCATTTGATTCTCATATAGATTAATCAAACTCAAGAGCATGTCCATTTGATTCTCTAGGGTCAATGAACAAAACGTCGGAGGTACAGGCTACACGGGACCCTGAGGACGGCTTATTCTCATAAATGAGATGTCCATAGGATGAGTCGGCATCATAGTCAGTGTCGGAGGAACCACCGAAGCAACAGCAGAAGGCCTTGCCATCGTAGATAAGATCGATTGAGTAATAATGCCTAGCCTTGGATCGCACATAAGCGTAGTCGTCAATGTTAATTCTGGGGCGCTAGTAGTAAGCAGCACCGCCGGACTTTGAAATTCAGGCGATCTTTGAACACGTGGACCTATTTCCACCCTAGATCCATGGACTACACGACGCTTTCGCGGTTGATCAGATGCTAGTTCCTTGCCCTGACGCTTTCGTTGTGCAGCATGAGAACTTGCCGCCACAACGTCAACACGTCGTTGGTCACCTCCCTGACCATCGTCACCGCCGTCATCTCCATCATTACCACCTTCGTTGCCACCTGGACCCTCTTTACATTCGGAATCCGAGTCATCATGGATCCAACGATCATTAGAAGGACATACATACGCCGGATTAGATAAATGACCAAACAAACGCTTGGTCCTCAGCGTCTCCTGCCTGTACTGCTGTGACATTCGTGACAAAACGAGGTGTACTATATTCATTACGTAACAAGTAAACGATAAATCGGTTAATTCGTAGTGCTTAAACGAGTAACCGACCGATACTAATTATGACCCGTATACATACTGAGGGGTCATATATGAGTTATAGATATATTATAGAGGCTAACATATTGATATTTAGGCCCCAGTACATTTAAAACTCTTTAAACGAAAAATGTTTCGTTTATCGATACGCTATAAGCTTAAACGCAATCAAGTAAAAATCAAGTAAAACCATAAAGTTTTAAACATGTTTAATCATCCAAAAACCATAAAAATCAAGTAAAACCATGTTTTGATGTTAAACATGTTTATAAACCAGGAACATATACTTTTTTGATCAAAAACGCGGATTAGAACATGAATACAACGTTTTTACGGTTTGAAAGTTCGGTTTGAACCCAAAACCGAAACCCTAATTATCAAGACTGTCACATGGATGATTTATGCTTGGTTTGAATTATATGATATGTAGATACCCTGAGTTTGCAAACCGAGACCCAGAAAGTCGTTTAAGCTAGCAAAACTCATCGAAAAACCGACAAGGTAAACCCGTAACACTCGTTTAAGGGCTGTTTAGTATTAGGTTGTGACGTGCTTGTTGTTAGCTTGTGAAAATTTTCAGAGACATTAGGGATCAATTAAATGAGTCCCTGTTCAAATTTGGTAATTTTTCGATAAACGGAGAATATTTGGTGAATTTATTTCTGTTTATGAGCGTTTATTTGGGAAAAATAGCTATACATATTGAAAAATTATGAAACTTGGTTTTGAAGTTTAATATGTGATGGTAAGATCACTGGTAAAGTTTGGGGATTATTGGAAATGCCTAAGTATGGTTTGTGCAATTATGATTTAACCGAATCTTAACAGCCGAAAACGCACAAAAAGGCATTTTTTCAAAAGAGTTAGGTTCTGGAGATTTTTCGGGGCTATTTAATAACATTGAGGCCATTTTTAAAAATTATCGTATTTTTCGGAGGTCGTTTGATATAAATGGGCCATTTATTACACGATTATAACCTATTAAATGAATTTTTATAAAAAAATAATTAGTCATAAAATTTCTGAAAATATTTTTATAAAATTCTCCATATTTTAATGTATTTTTACAAAAATTTACATAATTTATATATAAGTACATATTTAGCTATGATTAATCAAAGATTTAAATTATTATTGTTTTAACGAAACCGGCAGTTTTGTGTTTAACGGACTGACTGGTATGTCAAAATGTCAAAAGTGGTCAAATATCATATTTTTGAATGAAATTGATAAAAACAAACTTTTTACAAGAATTCCGGACAATTCGAGTGGATTGTACGCGTTTTGTATAATCAAACCCGTGTGAAAACGGAAACGAACCCTGCAATCAAACCAGATACCGAAACCTTAAAATTCTTTCACAAATTAAATCATTTTATCAATCAATATGTTTACTTAAGTTTATGTGATCATACCTAATCCCGAAACGCATAAACGATAAACTTGGCTAGGCCTGGGAAACGGTGAAACTGAGCCAAATCTGGTTTTAAACATTTCATAGTATACAACGTCACAATCTAAGACTATGTTCATGTTCTGGGCCTAACAGCTATAACCAGACTAGTTATACAGCCCAATTTGGTTTAAACATTGTACTAGTATTAACAGTACGATACCGATTATAGGATAAGAGTTATAATCGAGGCATAACACTTATTGACGTATATTACCTGCTCAAACTACGATAAGGTGAGTTTCACGACCCCCACTTTCTAAACTGTTTTACGAACTTTTGGGGTGAAAAGCATGTTTACATATACTTATATACTTGAAAACGTATGATGATGTAGATTATCTAAGTACTAACACTTGACAAGTCCCCACAAGTGATTAACTTCGTGCCGGTGACGTGTGGATAGTACTACGGTTTAACAAACCCAACTGACAGAGCCGGTGGGGTATGCCGGAACATGTTAACCCAGTTGCACATTGTCATTTAAACTTATTACATACTGCTATGTGGTGTTAGACATAGTACATACTTGGGGCAAAGTGGCTGTTAAATGCCAACGGGAGTGCATGGGTAGGGGTGGCCATGTGTTTTAGCTCGTTTCGGTTTCACTTGTGGCTTAGTATAATACATCATACACATACATATATACATACACACTATAAACTTTTCGAACTCGTATACTGATTTCGTTGATACTCGTGAAACTTGAAACTCACCAACTAGACGTAGTTGACCCGTTTTAACATGCTTTTCAGGTAAAGCAAAAGTCGAATGATTTGCTTACGTGCTTGGTGTTAGAAGAAGAGTTGAATAGCTGTGAATAGACGCAGATATATAATATTAAATAAAAAGCTCGTAAACCGGTTATGTGATTCTCATCTAGTTTGTAAACATAGTACCAACCCATGTAATATGATGTAAATTAGTTTGTGAATTTCTTTATAAACAATGTTGTTGATACCAGTGTTATCTGTTACATTCCCATATTACGCTTCCGTAACTACCTAGTCGGAGTGTGACAACTGCTTCATCCTCTTTAACGTATCAGCAGTCATATGATCCAGTTTCAGCACATTATCTCTGAGTGTCACATCAATCTCCAAATCTTGAATCAGATCTTGAACGAGCAGCTGAATGATTCGTGGATACATAAGGAATTTACTGCATCGGTTTTTGGCCTTGCATTTTTCCTTGAGATGATAGAAGATCATCTCGGAAAATTGAACGGTTTATTCAAAATCAAAGTGACGAATGCTGATTGTAACATGGTTAGACATTCATCGTATCCACCTTTACATCCCCAAGGATATGGATAAGCACATGTAATAAATACTTGTACGTGGGGCACAAGTTAGCCTTTTTGTACATGGAACGATCTAGAGCGCCCGCATAAAAGACTCGTTGAAATAACCCATGAATAAACGTCTTATTAAATTCACATGGGTTGCCTATGTTGTCCGCAAACCGCAGCACCCGTCGTATAACCTCGGTTGTAATGATGACCGGCTTCTTGTTGACCTCGGTGATGATTTGGTTTTTAGACTCAACGTAGCGAGCTGAATTCCAAAACGGTCGTACAATGCTAAAGTGGATCTTCGTGTCAGCAGTCACCGCATAGCCTATACGAGAACGTCGTATAAAGGCAAGCATATCACGAAACATGTCTTCATCAGCAAAACTTTCACCAACGAAAGCACATATGTTATGCTTTTTATCAAATGGCAACAACGAGAGTTCCGGCTCTTTAGGTTGCTGTACTGGTTGTTGCTCAGCCATGGGAACATCCTGAACAACTTCATCAGCCGTTAGTGAAAATACATAAACCCGAGATTTAGTAAAAACGATTATTAAAATAAATAAAATTATGTAATAATTTTAATTTGTTATAAATAATTAAGACGAATCATATATAATGAATCTATAACAAAGGAATAACGAATTAATTAACGGATGTGAGTTAATTCGTTATAAAAAGCCATGAAGGAATTGATTCGTTATGCAGTTCATAACGATTTGAACACAAAGGAGTGTACATTCGTTAATTTATAACGAATGCTCACCAATAATTAAGATCTTTGACTATATGGGGTCAAGTCAAAGTTAATATGAACATAGAAAGTCAAACATGCAATCTCAGGATCAATTACACCATGTTAGACGATGTAATGACCTATAATGACCACAAATAGGCTCAGAAACACATCGATAACCAAACTATGTAACCCATTTTTGCATAATATGAGTATAAATTAGGTTCATTAAGATTTATGTTTTCAAATTAAAAACCGACATAAAAATCGATCCAATGACCCATGAAATGGCCATGGATTTCGACAAAACTTAGCACGTTTTGATCGTCTATACCTTACGAATATTAGATGATGTTCAAAAGTTGTTTTAATGAAGGTCAGATTTTCTGGAAAAATTGGGAAGAGTAACTTTAGGAAGATGAACAGTAGTGTGAGTACGAATGACCTGATTCATTCATAATTGATCAATAAATAAGAAGAATTGGCACATATTCCAAGAGAACGAATCGGCTAATTCGTTAATTCAAATCTCATTCGTAATAAACGGTAACGAATGAGTAATTCGTTAAAAATTCTCACGAATTAATAACGAATTAAGGGTACTTCGTGCTTCATTCGTTATATGTCAGATGACGAATGTGGTCATTCGTTACAGAGTGGCAGAAGCGAATTAAGGATAACGAATTGAGTTAATTCGTTATCAAAGTGACCCTCATTTGTTATCCAGACAGATAACGAAAGGTCAATATTTAAAATTTAAAAACCTTTTGCAATTTAATTCAAAAGAATTAAATAAATAAATGAATTAAATAATGCATCGAAACCCGTGTCCCAATGAACTTTACCTTACGAATCTTACCCAACGTGGTAAGATGCACTACCTTAACGTGCTTTAAGCTTAAAAACACATAACTTAAATTAACTTAAAATGAATTAAATAATATGTAAAAATAAACAAAACTAAAAAATTAAAAATCTTTATGGTATTTTTCATTTTCTTTTCTAATCTATTTACATTTAAACCTGAGAAACAAAATGAAGTAGAAAAAAAATATTTTTGTATGCTTTTTAAATGTTTTACGAAAACAGTACATGTTTTTGTAACTTTAAGCAGAGAATCATATTAACCAAATTGCCCTTCCATCGATGTTTTATATTTCAGCGTTATAATGACTGGCGTTTAGTCGGTCATTGATATTATTTTCCACTTAATATTATAACAAGCTTTCAAGTATTTTTGTTATATGATTATATGTTAAATTAAAGAACAAAATATCATAAACTATCAACCTCTAATCTCGGTTCAAGCTTAAATTGATTTTTACCGTATCACCCCAACTTGACTTAAACCATTATGCTGCCAATAAAAAATTTTGAATTTTTTATAGATCTTTTTGATTGGTGCACCAAGATTCCTTTACTCTGAGTGAGTATGCACGAGTCCATATGTATGCTTACATACATTGTGTCCCCTGGGGTCCGTTTCTTATTGGTATTGAGAAGCACGCAAGGGAGGAACAATGTATGACTAACAACAGATTCTGATCAAGTCCGTAATTCAATTTGTACGATGTATAGCAGTGATCAAGTTTAATGACTTTGTGTTTGCTCTAAAAGCGTTTGAAATATACATGCTTATGAATACCCAGATGATTAAGCCGCATAAAAACTCACAGTGTCCAGAACCTTAATGCTTTTTATTCAAACTTATTGTTTTTGATCATATAAACATAAGGCTTGAGTATGACAGGCTACTACATTTCTGCCATCATTACCAACACTTTTGGTAGAAACTAACACCTCATTCAGTTTGGCATTTCTTTATGTTTATATCACATACTTTATCCTAACGGCTTGTTTAAGACATATCAATGCACCAATACAACTAAGCACTCAGCCGTTTAAGCTTATTTCTTTCTAAATGTGGGACCAAATGATCTATGTACTATCAATTTCTCTTTTTTCTTCAAAACTAATTTTTGAAGAGCAAAAAAATAAATTCAATCACCGCAGTCACTTTCAGTCTATAGATTAATGGTTTTCCTATAGGTCTACAAGTAGATAACATGACCAAAATATGCGAGAATGTTCCACAAACTTAAATAACCGACATAATTTTTAGCGAGAGAATTAAATAGAAACACTCAACAGACGCCCCAACTACTTTCCATTATCAGGTAAATGGCTATCCTGAACCTTTGCAAGTAAATATCAGGACCAAGTATATACAAGTATATGTCCTTCAAATATGATTAAATGACATAATTTTAAGCGAAAGTATGCAAAAATATTTTTGGTTTTTCTCTGTACATACTTACAAACACAATCTTTTTGGCTTTTCGGATTTTTCTATAAAAGCAAAATCACAATATATTTGTATTTTTCAAGAGTTTTTTTTTTAATGTTTTTGGTTTTTCTCAATACAAACTAAATCACAATATTTTTGTATTTTTCATTTTCACCCCCAAAAGCCAAAACATAAAAATAAATGAAAGAAAATAAACAAAAATAAAATAAAGATAATTATCCTTTTTTCAGGATATCAATAGGAGTTTTTAATCCATTTAGACCAAGAAGAAAGTTAAAACGTGTTTTATCAAATGCCTTGGTAAACAGATCGGATTTTTGGAAATCAGTGTGCACTTTCTCAATATCAATTAATTTCTTTTCAAAGCAATCCCGTATAAAATGATATCAAATTTTGATATTTTTAGTTTTTGAGTGTTGCACGGGATCTTTGGTGATACTTATAGCAGCAGAGTTATCAATGTAGATGGGAGAAGTAACAAACTTCAAACCGTAATCCCGCAAGTGTTGCTCGATCTAAAGAATCTGTGAACAACAACTCGAGGCTGCCACGTATTCTGCTTCTACGGTTGAAGTGGAGACCGTTGTCTGATTCTTACACTGCCAGTAAACAAGACGGCTACCTAGAAATTGACAACCCGCTATAGTCGATTTAAAGTTGATCTTACATCCTCCATAATCCGAATCGGGAAACACAGTTAATTAAAAACTATAATCCTTAGGATACCATAACCCGATGTTAGGATTATCCCTCATATAGTGAAGTATATGTTTAACCACCGCCGGGTGAGTCACGCAGGGACTTGATTGGTACCTAGCACAAAAAAATTGCAAACATTATGTCAGGACGAAAAGTAGTTAAATACATTAATGTACCTATCATTGCTCTATAAAGGGTAGGATCTACGGCATCCTCCAGTTCGTCCGATGATATATTGTGAACCACAGGAAGAGGCGTCGAAGGGATGTTTCCGGCAGTTATCTTGAATCGGCTCAAGACATCGTTCACATATTTCGTCTGATGAATGAAGATTCCCTCAGACTGATGAACCTGCAACCCTAAGAAGAAATTCATTTCCCCCATCGAGCTCATTTCAAACTTCGTCTACATGGACTTCTCAAATTCCTTGCACGGCTTGTTGTTTGTTGAACCAAATATAATGTCATCGACATATATTTGTACAAGGAGCAAATCATCACCAACGTTCGTATAAGATAGAGTGTAGTGCACAATTCCTGATTGAAGCCATTATTGGTAAGATGGTCAGCGAGTGTGCCATAACAAGCTCTCGGGGCTTGGTGTAGACCATACATGGCCTTGTTCAATCGTAAACACGGTTCGGATAATCCGGATCTTCAAAACCAGAAGGATGCAAAAAAAACACTTCTTCATGTAGTTCCCCGTTGAGAAACGCAATTTTTACATCCATTTGATAAACCTTAATATTCTTAAAAGCAACATAAGCCAAAAATATTCGTATAGCTTTCAATCATGCAAATGGAGCATTTACTTCCTTGAACCACTAATCTTGCTTTGTTTCTTATGATCACACCAAGATCATCCTTATTGCACTTAAATACCCATTTCGTAGCAATTGGTTTCTTAACTCTAACAGGTTTGTCAATGAGATCCCATACACCTAGTCGATTAAACTATTCCAACTCTTCTTGCATTGCTTCTACCCAAGATGGATCCTCAAGTGCCATATGAACATTAGTATGTTCTACTTGAGATAGAAAGCAAGTGTATTTTGCGAGATTCATGACTCCCGAAGTATTTGAAGTAGCAACTTGATGACGTGTTTGCACACCTACATCAACATCACCAATGATATTGTCCTGTGGATGATAAGTATGAATCCGAAGAGTAGGATTCTTAGACACAACAACATTATCATTTAAATAACTTAGATTCTACTCAGCATCATGAGACGATTCACCAACCTCATGTGTTTCAGGAAATGGAGCCGAGGAGGAATCAACAAAATGTCCACCGTCCGACGAGATAGAAATCACATCAGATGTATCAGGAAGATCATCTTGTGGAGCTTCATCATGATTAGAAACAGAAGATCTCGGAGGTAGGAATTGATCTTCTAAATAAGAGCGCACCAAGTCTTTATTTGGTTGATCAACTATTTGAGTGAATGAGTTAAATAAACTCTCATAGTTGAACATCAAATCAGGTCCTTTACCTTGGGGATGTGTGGTGTATCGTTGACAGTCAACAAGGTACCACTCCTCTACACAGCCCGAAGTAAAGTTAAATACACGTTTCTTAGGAAATGCCTAACCTAAGAAATAACCTTCAATCGCTTTTTCTTCAAATTTTCCCGCATATTTCTTCAACATAGTATAAGGACACCCAAATGGTTCCAAGTAATTTAATTTAGGCTTTCTATTGTTCAGAAGTGCATAATTCATCTTTTGAAGCTTTTTCACAGTCAAAACACAATTAAGCATATAGCAAGCAGTATTCACAACCTCGTTCCAAAATTAGACAGAAAGCTTAGAATCTGCTAACATTGTTCTTGCAGCTTCAATCAATGTTCTGTTCTTCCTTTCAGCTACACCATTCTGTTGTGCTACATATACATAGCATTATATTCTCGATGAATTCCTTTCTTAATTCAAAAGAAATCCAATGCAGTATTTTTGAACTCCGGACCGTTATCACTCCGAATACGTCTAAGTTTCGGTTTATTTAATGATTAGATCTTCGTGATTAGATTTTGAACCTATTTGGGTTTTTGATCTTTTGAACTCATAAATAACACCCATATTCTTAAAGAGTCATCAGTAACAACTAAACAATACCAATCACCAGCAATGCTCGCACGATTCATAGGATCAAACAAATCCATATGAAGTCGTTCCAATGGAGTATCAATGGTATTGATTAACTTAGAAGGGTGTGAATTCTTCTTCTGTTTGCCCTTTTTACAAGCAACACAGTGGTCAGTTAACTTAAAATGTTTCAAGGAAACACCATCAACCGGGTCATTAGCCATAAGATATTTCATTTTCCTTACATGAATATGACCCATTCTTCTGTGCCACAAGAGTGTGTCTTTTTCTGTTGCCTTAGAAACAAAACACGTTTCTACAGAAGTAGATACCTTAGAATTCATGTTTAAACATAAACATCGTTTGATCGAGGAGATCGCATAACTACCGTATCCTTAGGAATGACGTATACCGGTTTCATTTTACGCACTCCTTATCATGAAATACAGTTGTGTATTTCTTATCACAAATTTGTGTCACACTCAACAAGTTGTGATCTACTTTGTCACAATAACTAACTTTTTCAAACGTGATGCTCCCATTTGACACATCACCTTACTTAGTGATCATTCCTCCCGATTACCAGCAAATGCGACATACCCACCTTGTATAATCTTGACATTTGTTTCAAGGTTAATATTCCCGGTAATATGACGAGAGCATCCACTATCCATGATCCAGTTTTCGCTAGAAACAGTCTTGGATGAACTCTGCACATTAATGAAAAATGATCAATTCAAAAAGGCAGCCCATGCCTTAGTCTTGGGCACCTTTTGAGTTTCACTTGAAATGTTAATTTTTAATGATTCCAAATGTGGTTTAGCCTCCTATGAATAAGTCACAGGTCGTTTCAACTTCTGTCTCAAGTATGCAGCTTGAACTACATTTGTATTCACGTTCTTGCAAACAGGTTCCATGGGAACAAATTTGGCCTTTAATTTATTTGCATGTTCATTAACATGAACCACCTTTCAAGGATTCACATTAGAAAACATAATATGGGTTTCATCATAAAGAGACATTGGTCTTTTCAAAATCTCCTTAATCATAGGAATGGGTTTGGATTGTTCCTTGACAAAAGGATGAAGATTTTGAGACTTCTTCAGTCCACAATTTCGGACTACGTGACCTTGTTCACACAGAGAAAACAAGTTCTCATGTCAACAAGTTCACGTGACGGTTTAGAAGAAACTTATGCAACAGAAGGTGGATGAAACACACCAGCAATGGGACCTTTGTCCAAGTCATCAAATGTCACATATTTCCTTTTCATGTAGAAATCAAGGTTTGAATAATTTGAAAAGCTTTGTAGAGTATTGGATCCATTTGATTTAACAAATTGAACATTTTTAGCAGATTTTAACAATTGTTTGGCATTTATCAAAGGACCTACTACATTTGATGTCTTGGAGTTCACAAACTTTTGTTCAAGATCTTAAATCTTGGAAGTTTCATTTTGAAAGACACTTTCAATCAATTCAGGCTTGATTAAATTAAGTGGGATGTCTTTCTCAGTGAACACTTTGCTGATCCATTTCAGCTTAAATACTCGACTAGTAGAAGGCTTGGAAACACCAAGATTGACAAAACACATCAAATCCTCATCAGAAATCTTTGGCTTTTCTGATTTCTTAGCCTTAACCTTAATTGGTTTCTGTTTTTTCACCTGAGATGTACTTGAACCATACACTACCTCCTCAAATTCACGAGGTTCACATAAAATGTGATTTGAACATGGAATGTTTTGTTCTTTGTGTAGAATTTCAGGTACAAACACATCCTCAATGATTACATTTTCAGCATTTTCAATGAAGATTTTGTTACTTTGAATATGAGGTTTTTGAGATGAACATTGGGCATTCAAATTGTCATTTTTAACCACTTTAGGTTTTAACTCAACAACAGGTTCTTTAACAACAAATTCCTCTTTTCTCGCAAAAGGATTCGCAGTATAATCATTATGAAAAGGTGGTGATACTTCAACAAAACCTACACCTTTTTTAGAATCTTTTTGCTTCCCAATCACTTCAATAATTTCATTCAGCAAAAGCGATGAGTTTCAAAACTTGCCCAACTTGCTTTTCAAGTCAAGAACCTCAATCTCAAGTTCTGTAATCTTAGTTCGATGTTTCAAAATCTTGAAATTGTTGATCGCTAATTGTCATTTAACAGACAATTCAGCTTTTAGGTCATGGTTACTAATAGACAATGCTTCAATTTTCTCCCTAAATCTCATTTGATATTCTAATGATTGTTTATAAGTATCCTTGAGAGAAGCAATTTCTTTCATCAATAGATAATTATGGTTCTTTCAGTGATTCTAACCTAGGCTTAACAGTTCCACAATCAACACAAGGCACATTTGCAGATAATTTAACAGAAGACGAAGAAGAAGAACTAACCTCGTCAATCTTTGCTATACATGTGAAATAGGTTGGTTGCATGTGACACGAATCATTAGAGTCAGATTCAATATTATTGTCAGATGACAGATCATTCCCACTTGCATCTTGAAATCTATCATTAATCTCGAACATAGCCAAGTTAGCCTGATTATCGTTGCATAACAATCTTTGGGTCCAATCAGTCCCATCAGCAGCAGAAAGCAGATCTTGTGATCCCGAAGCAGAACGTTTTCTGCCAGAAGATTTGTCAGCATCATTACCATTTTTCACAAAACTTCTATCTTGGCTTTGCGGTCATTATACTCTTTCTTTGGCTTATCACACTCTTTGGCAAAATAGCCAAATTCTTGACAGTTATAGAAATTTACTTTCAGCTTATCAAGCCCAACTCTCTTGTTCAAAGATGGTAGATATTTACCAGTCCTTTGCATTAATTTCTTCACTTTTCTCACAATCATTACCATGTTCCACTTAAGATCCATAAGGTCCAAATCGTCTGGACCGATTTGGTCATAATCTTCATCAGTTAGCTCACTCGTGGCATTTTCGCTACCAACCAAATTCTCATACGAAGTCATGAAAGCACACAGAAAAGCAAAATTCTATTCAGCCTCTTTCATGTTCATGTTAGGTGGTGCAGAAAAGTGATTTGTTATAGCAGATGTTCCAGAACCTCTAGAGTTATCAGTGAATCCCGATGCCATAAAGCATACATTTGGATCACTATAAGTTGAAGTTCTCTCATTTGCATTCTGAGTAAGAAATGCAGTGATCGGAGAAGCAATGCTACTAAATGGTATACTACCTCCATAGAAGAATGGATCTTGAATTTCTTTTGACGATTTTTGACACTTCAAATAATATTCTCTTGCTTCAACCTTTTTCATGAATTATGATGAAGTTAAATCTTCATTCTTGAAATATTTATTTTCTTATAACACCATCAAGAATGTTGAATACGAAGCCGGTAAAGCATTCTTGACAGTATCAATCTTGTCGGATTCAGAAGGTTCCATCTTCAGTTTGTTCATTTCAACAATCAAGTGATTAAAAAGAGTAAACATCTCTTCAACAGTCTCACCATTTAGTAAGTAAAAGTTTCGAAATTGAAACTTTAACATCACTTTCTTGCTCTCTTTTGTGTTTCCCATGCTTCTCATATTAATGTGTTGAAACAATGAAACACATATCTTAATATTTCCAACTTGATTAAATATGTTATCAGGTAAAGCCATAGTCAAGGTTGCGTAAGCTTTGGTCTCAATATCTAATGTTTTCTTTTCCTCTTGTGAGTATTGAGAGAAAGCCTTTGGAGTAAAACCTGTTGTTTCACTACCAAGCATCGGAACTGAATAAACTTCATCAAGGCAATGAGAAAAATCAGGATGCACAGAACCAAGATGTGCATGAAAACATGGTTCCCACTTTGCAAAATCAATGAATTTCATCAGTAGTGGGCATTTTGAATGAGATCCAATTTCCGCATCAAGGTGTAACATTGGTTGCATAAGTACGTTCTTAGATGCCAGCGCATAAAAACCATCCATTTTAATTATGAAGTTGAAATTTAACAAAATTCAAACTTTTGGGTAAAAAATGTAACTTCAGTAACGAATCAGGAGCAGTAAACTTAACGAACTTAGTGAAACATGGATGACGAATTGGGAATAGTAACTTAACAAACCAAGTGAGGTCTTAATGACAAATCAGGAATAGTATCTTGACGAATCAGGAACTAATCAATGATGAGTCACCAACGAATCACTAACGCATCAGTATAGCAAATCAAAGACAAATCACTGACGAATTAGAATAACAAATCAAAGACGAATCAGTAATGACGAATCATAATGACGAATTATTGAAGAATCAAAGAAGAATCGATAACCAATTAGTGAAAATGAAGTAGCTATAGTAAGTAACGAAGTAGCTACAGTGAATAATGAACTAGGTTGTTATTCAATTGAAACAAACTATCCACATGGCACGAATCAGTTGAGGACTAATAAAGAATTAAGACCTGTGTTTAACGAATTAGCTATAATGAATTACAACCATATTCAAAACTCAAACTCAGATTACGTAATTCAGCCTAAATTTTACACCAATTTGGCTATGTCAAAGCTCAAAATACCCATAAATACCTCGCGAACACAACCACACTAATCCTTATACCTTAAATCGAACACACGATTATCAATATCCGGATAATCAATCCCCTATTTGTATATCTCATATCCAAACCAAAAACTGCTCAATCAATCACCAAAACACAATACAATCCACATACACACTCCTTAATCCACACCGAACACTAATCAATACCAATTCAGTCCATTAGTATCAAATTCAAACCAAAATTCAACCAAATTCAATAAAACTTACATTAACCCAAAACTTAACCTGTAAGCTTCAATTACTTATCAATATAGCTTAACCAAGAGCAATCTAACAGCCAGAGTGCTCTAATACCACTTGTACTAAATCATATCTCACAGATCTAATCAATTCATAATCATATTAGATCAATTAATCTTCGGATCTAGTTTATGATATGTTCTTAGTTAGGAATATAGTATAATAGTAATTGTAATAGGAATAATATTAATAAGAATTGAACGAGAGGGAATTTGAGCAGAGGTTTGGTATAATTATCTCAAAATCTTTAAATTATCAAGGCATGAACACGCCTTAAATAGACGATGGAGACCAATTCGTTACACATCCCGTAATGAATTGGCTCCAGTTCGTTAACTTACAATAACAGAAAGGAAAGTATAACGAATCACCAGATTCGTTATACCCCCATTCGTCAACATTCCATGACGAATGGAAACACACATAATGAATTACAATCTATTTGTAAACATCCTTAACGAATGGACCTTACATATAACGAACTGGTTAATTCGTTAAACATCCTTAACTAATTAGCCATTACATAAGGAACTAAATAGTTTTCCATAAATACCCTTATATCAAAACAATAATAAATTGCAACCGCTAAATTACAAAGACTCGAGACAACAAAACCCTGCACTAACAGTGTGTCACGCTTCCGGTTACTACATAACTCGTCACATGTATTAAACTCATGGAGAGGGGAAATAAAAGTTGGAATTCTTAAGGAATTTCCCAAAAGAAGATTAATAATAGCAGCAATGGTTTAAAAATAAACTTTGAAGGTGAGGCATAGCCTCGGAGTAGTGTATCTATATACAATAATAATAAGGTAATTAAATAAATGAGCTTTGAACAGTCAAAATAAATAATTAGGGCAAACACATAAGCACGTATGGGACCCTAAGCATGCTACTAGGTCATTACGTCAAATAACCTATCCTACAGCCTTCGGCTCTAATACCAATCTATCACACCCCGACCATCGATGGAATTTGCTGAGACACGATGTGTTGATTGGACAGTAGCTCATAAGATACTAACTAAAGAAGCAATGATCATTTAATTAATTACAATTATTCAAGTACACATTACAATCTAAATAAAATCTTAGCAATCAATTTATCTTTTTATTAAATAACTTAGAGCCAAACTAAATGTCTTCTTAAACACCCAATTCTTCAACTAGCAATCATGTAACATGCGTAAAAATAGAATTTTGTCAACATAAAGTTGAGTGAGCAATACACAAGTTTAGATATATAGTAATATTGTAAACAGAACAATATATATGGGATTATGAACAATTAAAACATTAATGATATATAAAAATTATCAAATAAAATAGATGTGGACCCTTTTGGTATAGCACAAAGCCAGCTTACTGGGGTAATGTATGCATACTAGATGAGGTGGCCCAACTGCCATACAATAAAGTAAAACAAAAGCATATAACATATCATCAATGAGCAATAAAACAATAAACATATAACATCAAATTGTGGTTGATGAGATATAGATGAAAATAATAAAGTTTTATGCGTATAGTATGCATGTTATACGCAAAAGTAAAAGATGAAAAGGTGGGGGGGTGAATTGCTCATCTTGAATT
Organism: Bidens hawaiensis; assembly: GCF_021521415.1. Classification (NCBI taxonomy): domain Eukaryota; kingdom Viridiplantae; phylum Streptophyta; class Magnoliopsida; order Asterales; family Asteraceae; genus Bidens; species Bidens hawaiensis. The sequence continues at coordinate 3,046 of NW_027502723.1, read as the reverse complement.
TGGGGAGTTAAAAGATTAAGATCTTAGTTAATCTTGGGTGAGTCCTAAAGAGTAATCCCTAAATCCAAGTAAATAGAGCTTCTTTACCATGCATTTAATAAATAAAGGTTAAAGAAATATATATATATATATATATATATTAAAAGCTGAAAAAGAAACAAGAAAAATGAAATCAATGATGGACGGATATATGTCACCAATTGCATAAATGTTTAAAAATATCCCTCAAAAATTCTAAAAATATCCAGTCAACAAAATTAGCATGTAAGGAACAAATTTCTTTTTAAATACTTCCCAGATTCGGGCCAGGGATAGGCTATAATAGCCGATCTTCACTAAGGGTACAACACTACGCACTAATTTTGAAACAATGATTGTGAAGCCATACAGAAGAATAAAAATACAAATAAATAGCCATTAGAACCGTATCATTCCATTTTATTATGACCAAGATATGGCTCAGTCTTTGAAGACTGTTTTTGCTATCAAATATTAAACATTGTAAATAATAATGTTTTTGATGTAGTTGAATGAAATTTGATGAAAAATATTATGAAACACTTTTATATGATGAATATAATATTTTTGATCATGTATCATCAAAATCTGTCGGTCCCACTCAATCACTAGGATAACTCACTAAATCACTGTCGTAACCAAACACCTAAGTGTCGACAAGAATGCTAACGACGGCTACTATCTTGTGAAAACACTAGATTATTAATGGCAGAAACAATAACACTCTGATTGTTTCACATTGAACACTAAAGTAACAAACACACGATTAACTCAAAATATTTCCATTTAATAATACCAAAGTTTCGAACAAAAATCAATTAGGCTATAAAGGTGGATTGCCAGGATCTTTAGTAGATTTCCGTACAGGATATGGTCTGCTGTCAATCGCAATATTCGCAGGTGTCAGGTGTGTCATAGGTGTGCCCTAAAATATTCTTTTTATAGGCCTAGCCCTGACATCTGACATTCCACATTTAGAAACCCTAATCATTGATACATAATCAAACGCATTACAATAAATGCTAAGTGTAAAACAGGTCTTCGATCAAGCTTTGCAACATATTTCTTTATCGAGCAGACGTGGTAACCAAAGTGTGCCGGGTAACAGTTCTCCGGCCAGACTTTACTTAGAATATTTTCCTTAGAAAATATTCACTTAGCATACTTCAATCCTCGTGACCATATCAAACTTTGCTAGATTACAGTTACACGAGCAAACTTATTCTTCAGAAGTCCCTTCAACCTTTTTTTATCTTTAACTTATTAAGCAAACCCATGTATGTTGGTAACACAGTAGCTTGATCGTTGTTGAACCTTGCTCGACATAAGTACTTTAAGTAATTTCTTTAACTACTTCCTTCAATCTTTCTGGGTCCACTCTTTATTAAGAATAAACCTTGCTAGATTTGGTTTCAGCTTGATTTTAGTCAAGAGTTTGCTAGGAAACAAACCTTCCTTGACTTGAAGAACAACCTTGCTAGAGAAAGTGAACCTTGTTCGGTTTAACACTTAAGAGGAATTCTAGAAGATAACCTTGCTGGGAAAGAAAAACACCTTGCTAGGATAAGTAAAAGCTTGTTGGGAAGCCTGAGCTTGCTCGGTATCCATACTTAGCCGTTTTCAGAGAGGGTGAGAAATTTCCAATCTTCCTTTAGAATTTTCACATCCCAACAATCTCCCCCCAGATTGGAACAACCTCAGCTGTACCAAAACACCTTTCAAAAGAAGAAATTACATATCAAAATGAAAATATTACAACTTATAAATTCTGTCACAATGGACATTACAATCAAATCTAATCTATAAGCTGCATCTTTCATCTTCTGGAGCTGGAAGCCTCCATCCTTCTTTCCAATCTCACAACTACGGCCCTTTCTTTAAACATGAATAACTGACTGTGGTGAGGATGCTGAGAGGGCAGAGTCCATCTGATTATATCCTCTAGATCCTTCACATGCAGAAATTCTAATTCAGTATCTTCCTTGATGATGCCCAAGGCCAGTTAATCAGAGTTTCTAAGAAAGGAGGATTAATCTTGATCTTCAAAGACAATGCTTTCAATCCTTGCATTTCTCTGGACTTCATAATTGGGCCTTGTCATCTGCTGCCTCAAGCTTATGCACTCCATCGTATTGGCAAGAGGGTTTTTGTTTTGGTCTTTGACTTGTAGGTATCTTCAATGTACCTGATCTCCCTCATCCTCTTCATCCTTTTATTCCTTTCAAATTCAGAGAGTTCCCACATTCTCTTCTTACTCAGCATGGGAACCCCTTTCTAGCTTGATCCTTGAGATGATTAGATTGTTCGTTTTGTTGTCTTCCAATAACCTATGTCTGTTATGGTAGTCATACAAACTCAAGGTTGCCATATCAGCAAGCTGCTCCCTTTTGAAATCCTAAAGTCATCTTTAAATACAATTTGATTCAGTTCACCACTTTTCCTAATCACTTTCAGTTACTCAGTTTGCGCATCAAAGAATAGCCTCTTTGGTAGGTCCACTTCAGAAGGTGGCCTTTGTTGTCTCTGTTGAGAGGATCTAGTTGTTGGAATGACACTTATAGTAGAGGGCCTAGAAGTATATTTCTTCTTGGGAATAAGAACCCTCTTATGCCCAGACTACAAAAACATTTCTATTATCTTCTCCTCGGGCAGCATTACCAATGTCAAGTAGTTTTCTCTTTCTTTGGCAAGTGTAGTAATCATACCCATAATCTCATCATCAGTTGGACCCGTAGGACAGATCTTGTGTTGTGCAATGGTTCACCCCTGGGTCCACACTGGAAATGTATTAAGTTCCTCTGTTCCGCCTCAACCTTCTCCCACTCAACCTTTTCAGTGTAGAATAAGTCCTTTAGTTGACTTTGCCAAGGTTATCAAACACACCTTTAGCCATAACCTTACTAAGCATCAAGCCTTTGAGGGTCATGATCTTGTTTTCGTCTTCCATGGCTCATCATTTTCAACTGGTTCCTCCTTCACAAAACCACGAGAGCGTTAGAGCTTTAGATTTTGCAGTCTTTAACAACAT